>NC_133536.1:18389726-18692757 GCF_048544455.1 Silene latifolia
TGTTGACGAAGATACCAAATCTTGCTGATTAACATATTGAATCACTCTGTTAGACTAGGAATCTACATAGTATAAAAGATGAGTTTTTTAAAGCATTTTTATTGGCTCCTCATTTAGAGGAACAATTGAATTTTTTTTTCTACCCACGTATGTATCAAACCATTTATTTGCATAATTGACTAAAGCACTAAATCATTCCATTCCATTATAAATTACATATAGTACAAACTAACAATCAAATAAATCACAAAGATCATAAAGAAAATAACCTATAAAAATTACATATAATAAAAAATAAGATCAACCTAAAGAATAATTTCAAGAGATATAAAAAATAAATTTATAGACAAAAATTAATTTAGGCATAAGAAATTTATAAATAATAAGTTAAATATTATAATTTTTTAATGTTGACATTTGATGATGCATCTCGAAAGAAAAATACATGTAAGTTCAATGCGATTTCACAAAATCTTCTATATATAAAAGAGAAGTCTTACAGATACTTCTCAATCGCTACTTGATTTTAGCCTCATGACCCACCACTAAAAAACTACCCAAATAACAAATTACTCTTAAACAAAATTATGATCATAACTTTAATATTTATAGAAGTGTTTTTTTTTAAAATTTAGCTTAAGTTATATAGTGTAAGTTATGATAATTATTATATTTATCATAATATTATATATATTTGTAATAGTAAAAGCAATTATAATTTATGGAAATAACTATACAAGTCAGTTTAGCAAAAAAAGAAAAAAAACCAGAACCTTCATCACATTTTGTATATAATAATTTTAAAAATAACCCGTGCAATTTTTGCACGGGATTAAAACTAGTTATTCTAAAAACTATGGTCAGAACTCAGAAAGTTACATTTTGTTTTGTGAATATATGAAAGGATAATAATCCCACATCAAATAAGAGACACGACAAAGTAAGGAGCCTTGTTTAAAATGCGATCCTCCTTTGGTGGAAAACTCACGCAGCCATGTAGTAAGAACAACGCGAACTATTCTTTCGCCTTTTACTAAAGAATACTGTGTGCTTGCTACTTCTAAGTGGCATACGTTTATTTTTGGAGGGATTCCAGTAATGGAGCTCCCATCAATTCATCTCAAGTTTCTTGTACCAAAAAAAAAAAAAAAAAAATCATCTTAAATTTCCCGATAATAATTAGATTCTGGATTTATTTGTATTTTTTTGCTATTCCATTTTAATAGAATGCATTTGTGAAAGTAATGACAACAAGTCGGGTAAGAAAAGAATTCATTTGTAAATAAAAAGTATATAATTATATCTAGGTAGCAAGGAGGACACTCCTCCTAATCAGTCATCCGGTGTCCGACACGACACTTGTCAGATACACGTCTAAATGTGTCAGATACCTATAAACGAGTAATTACATTTGTAAAAAAAAGTATATAATTATATCTAGGTAGCACAGACACTTCTCCTAATCAGTCATCCGGTGTTCGACACGACACTTGTCGGACACATGCCTAAATGTGTCAGATACCTATAAACGAGTAATGAGATGTCAAAAGATTGAAAGAGATTGGTTAAAATAACTTAGAATTATGTTAAGTCGGTTTTTAGATACCTATAAACGAGTAATGAGATGTCGGTTTTCCTAAGTTATTCTAATCAATCTCTTTCAATCTTTATTTATTAAATTTAAATAACGTGTCCCGTGTCTTAAATTTCATGGGATGTCGTATCACGTGTTACGTGTCCGTGTCCATTTTGGTAGTACCTAGATTATAATACGGTGCATTTGATTATGTTAAGTTGATTGTCCTAAGTTATTCTATCGATTTCTTTACTCGCTTTTAACAAATAGTGAGGTATTAACCGAGGCGCGTCAATTGCTGGTTGAAAACTATTTCCAAACCCCCTCTTCGGCATGGGCTTGTCCTTGGCCGTCGAGAATTTCTGGAAGGGCTCCTTCGTTAGAGGGTAAATTTATTAAGATGTTCAAGCTGTATGACTACATTGTTGATTTAAAATCTTGTAGTTATGGCAAGTATGTATATCAGAATTTTTAGTATTTAAAATTCTATTTCTTTTTTCTTTTTTTTTTTTCGAGGGAAATTCTATTTCATGTTTCAAAGTAATCTTCTGATGATCGCTTGTAATTTTATCCCTTGAGAGAAAATAATGAAACTTGTAAATTGAGAAGTTTTTTTCCTGATAATTTTTATAGCTTGTAATTTTATCCCTTGAGAGAAAATAATGAAACTTGTAAATTGAGAAGTTTTTTTCCTGATAATTTTTATAGCAAAAGGGTACTGTCAATGAAATACTCCCTTTCCTTTGTTTTTTGGTAATCTTCCACTTTTATTTCGCACAAAAAAAATTAACTATTGATCTACTTTTATGCTGCATAAAAATTAAGAAGTTAAATGGTATGTGAAGGAAGATAAAAGTAGAATAGAGATAAACATGGGGACTTGGATCATTGGGTTGACGCGCTCGAGCACGGTTCATAGCCCATTTTTAACACGACACGAGATAGACACGGATCCGCACGGTACTACACGCCATGAGCCGTAGCCAGTAGGTCCATATATGGCATTGTTCACCTGGACATCAGGACACGACATGCTTGTGTACGCCAAAAATACAAAAAAATAAGGTTAAAGTGGAGGAATGCCCAAGCGCGATATGGAACGACACGCCATGGGTCGTGGCCAATGTCTGGGACCATTTCTATTTCACCGGCATGGCACGAAGCCAACATTTCGTGCCTGGTCCGTGTGATTTTCTTCTCTAGGCATGGTGGCCCAGCACACAGCACGGATCCGACACGACTCACTTCCATCTTTAAAGTAGAGACGTGAGGTAGGGTCACAAATTACAGACGAATAAAAAAAGTGGAATCTTTTTATGAATTTGCAATTTTATGGGACGTGGAAGATGTTTAAGAAGAGGAGTATTATGAAACAATACCAAAAAAAACACCACCACTACCATACAAAGAACAATAGGTAATCCAAAAACAGAATAAAAATGGCAAAGATGAAAAGAGCTACCCGATAAACCATTATTTATGTTTGGAAATTAGCGTCAATCTCCCATGCGCAACGGAAGTAATGAATCGACAAGTAAACCGTAAAAGTAAATAAATGCAAGCAATAATAAGATGATACAATATTTTAGGGTCAAACACAGGGCATAACCTTCCAAACCGGAAGTAAAACCCACTAGCCAAATCGACTAGAATCCACTATAATAATATAGTACCAGTACAACGTAACCGTCCCGAATTAATACCAATTCGAAACCCACAATAATATAAGATAACAACCTCTAACCCTCTAGTAATATTAGTCAATGCCACTAATATTATCCCTAGAGTAATCTTTTAAATTATTGTATAAAAACACCCATTATACTGCCTCTCACCCTCAAACCCGACTTGCTATTTACCAAGCTAAGTCACCTTGTTTGATATTTTGTTGTGAGATGCATTTTCCAAAGGATTTACAATCCTTTATATAGCAACATGAAATGACGTTAGATTTTACACCATAAAAGCACTTCATGTTATGATACAAATGAACTAATACAATTCATTCGTTTCACCAAGTGTTAATGCAATTTTCACGCAATGTTAAGCTAATTCATTGACACTCATTTAACACTACCTAAGTTACATGTACATTATTAATTTTATGTAACATGTAACACTTAGCAAATTTAATACCTTGTGTTGGATGTTTTAACCCAACAAATCTCTCCCTCCAACACAAGTGACAACCACCGAGGAATCAATCATTGGCCTTATGTAATCACCAGCTGCACACCCGAGTTAGTATCCGGTCCCCACCCCTAACTCGATATCACGGCCAATGCATAGTGTACAGCCTAAACCAAGTCAATGACGTTACTTGACTCCAGAGAGAAGCCTCTTGCTCTCCACCTTTCTACCAGCAGGAATTTTACCTTTGCGCCCGTCTGTAACCCGAAAACAATCTACCTTCGTCGCCTCTTCCACGAACGAAACATGTGCACGACTTTTCCGTTTCCAGCTATCCTTTGAGGTTTTTACTACATTGCATCCAGACGGTATAAACCACGACGTAGCTCCCCCTTCATGAGGACCATAGAACCCTTAGTAACTTTTATTACTCCCCCATGAGCTTTACACCCATTACCATCGGAGTCTAGTTCACTAAGTGAAATTAAATTCTGCCGCAACTTTGGAACATAGGCAACCTTGTCCAAAGTGTGCACCACCCCATTTGACAATTTGATTTTTACCACCCCAACACCCATGACATTAACTGTTGAGTTATCAACCAAACTCAACTTCCTAGCCACGCCTTCTTGGAGCTCATCAAAATTATCTTTCCGGGTGCAAACATGGTTGATACAACCAGAATCTAATATCCATTCTCACTTGGAAAACACGTCGTTCACATCCGTGACCGCAAATATGTCACTATCATCAGTAAGGAAACAACCACTACTTCCTTCACCGGCAACCAAGTTGGTGTCGCCCTTGTTTTCTTCATTCCCGCATTTGTTAGGACAAAACCGCCTAATATGCCCAAGGTCACCACACTTGAAACACTTCACATCATTATTCCTAGAAGCGTTCCTGGACCGAGACCTGCCATGCTTCGATCCATCCTCCCTGTTAAACGATCGACCTATCCCATCCCGATCAACTGCAATTGTACCCGTACTGTCGCTCCGTATTCCAGCCTTGTCCTTCTTCCTCGCATCAAAGGACAATAAAGTTGTTTGTGCTTGCTCCATCGTGATGGTGTCTTTCCCGCACAGAATAGTATCCACATAAGTCTCATATGTGTCCGGGAGAGAATTGAGGAGTATTAACGCCTTATCTTCCTCCTCAAGCTTCACCTCGATCTTCTTTAACTCGTCTAACGGTCCATTGAACACATTTACGTGCCCAATTAAATTTTCATCCACCTCCATCCTTAACCGATACAACTGTCGCTTCAAAAGCAACTTGTTGTTCAAACTCTTCGCCATATAGAGCTTCTCCAACTTTTCCCCTATCACCACTGATGGAGAGTCGTCACCAAGAACACAATTGATGACTGAATCCGAGATGCACAACTTAATAGTACTTGCACACTTAGTGCAAACCTCTTCCCAGTCGGCATCACTCATCTTATCCGGCTTACCGTCAACTCCTTTCAAGGCTCTAGCCACGCCAAGATGAACCAGAAGATCCTTCATCCTTCTTTGCCAGTGAAACTACTGTTACCATCAAACTTTGGTACTGCAAATTGAGACCCCATATTTGACATCCTTGCCAATTAAACCAGCCACCAGACCGAGCCTAGTGGCTCTGATACCACTGTTGGGAAATTAGCGTCAATCTACCATGCGCAACGGAAGCAACCAATCGACAAGTAAACCGTAAAAGTAAATAAATGTAAGCAATAATAAGATGAGACAATATTTTAGGGTCAAACCCAGAACAAAACCTTCCAAACCGGAAGTAAAACCCACTAGCCAAATCGACTAGAATCCACTATAATAATATAGTACCGGTACAACGTAACCGTCCCGAATTAATACCAATTCGAAACCCATAATTATATAAGATAACAACCTCTAACCCTCTAGTAATATTAGTCAATGCCACTAATATCACCCCTAGAGTAATCTCCTAAATTATTGTATAAAAACACCCATTATACTGTCTTTCACCCTCAAACCCGACTTGTTATTTACCAAGCTAAGTCACCTTGTTTGATATTTTATTGTGAGATGCATTTTCCAAAGGATTTACAATCCTTTATATAGCAACATGAAATGACGTTAGATTTTACACCATAAAATCACTTCACGTTATGATACAAATGAATTCATACAATTCATTCGTTTCACCAAGTGCTAATGCAATTTTTACGCAATATTAAGCTAATGCATTGACACTCGTTTAACACTATCTAAGTTACATGTACATTATTAATTTTATGTAACATGTAACACTTAGCAAATTGAATATCTCATGTTGGATGTTTTAACCCAACAATTTCTTCTATTTAGTCATTTTTTTTGTTTTTTTTTTGGCAGCACTATTTAGTCATTTTTCGCTAATTTGTCTTCTTTTAAGGTTTGCGTTGTTCATCAACGGCGTCTCAATACACCATTTTTAACCCCATTGCTTGGAGACCTGTTCCCATAATTAATCATCGTGTCATGATCTTCGGCATTGTGCTATACCATTGCGACCACATAACCTCAATATATTGTAGCAGTAACCTTCAAAACTTTTGAAACTTGGTTACCCATATGGTGTCGATTCCTTAGTTTTGTATTAAGTCGGTCTTACACTAGTTTCTGAAACCGAATTTTTCATAACCAACCTTTTAATTCCCTGTGTCTTAGTTATGTTGCAGAATAATGGTTTTTGTTATAAACTATTTGAAACAAAACTGGATCAAATAATATTCTGGAACATTCACCCTATTTTTATTATTGATACTAGTATAGATCCCGCGGTTTTTTAGATAGAGATATAAAGGAAGAGGTAGAAAAGTGAAGGTTTAAAACTTTTATTCCAAATAAGATTGTCGGTTTTACTGAAGTTTTATTATTAACTTTATTTTAAAAAATATTGTTGTTATATCATATTATACTTCATCTACTAAAGGCGCAATATAAACGTGAAATAATGACATTTGTAATACAATTAGATAAGATGTGCGTTTTGATCCCGTGCAAATGCACGGTTTTTTTAGACTGTAAATATGTAGAAAAAAATTTAGCAATTAAAGTTTAAATTTAATATTATAGTCTACAATTACAATTAATGATACTATTAAGAGGTGAAAATTACATTAATTTCTAATTTCGTGTTGTATTATGAGGTAAAATTTACATTAATATTCTAGTCTATATTTCTTAAATATTAGATACATTTATAGTTAAATAAAATTGATAATAAATGAGTATTAGTAAAATATATAGTAGTTGAAAGTATATGATAGAATTTGTAAAATGAATAGTAGTCTAAAATAATTGGTAGAATAAATTTCTTTACGAAGGCTGACACATAAGAGTTGCAGAGTATATGAAAAACCCAAGTATATAAAATATCAAAAAATGTTAAGCCCAATTTGTAGGACAGTAATTTGAGCGGGAAAATCTCTAGATCCACTTATTTTTTTAGTAGATATAAGGGATGACACACAAATTTTCATATTTTAAAGTAGGATCGAAAAAAAATTATGGCAAATATTATTTCAATACTTGATGAGATTCTATTTTGTATTTTCCTTCGGTGTTCTGGGCCCAGATATTTTCATCTTATACTGAGATGGTATACACATTAAATTTAGCTTTCCTTTGGCCCACCTATTCTATTGAATCTATTAAATTAAGATAACATAAGAGAAAGCCCATTTGCAGCAGCATTAAGTTAGGCGGGGAAAAATTACAGATTTCTTATTCTTTTAGTTTAAGGGGGATGAAGCTAGTCCTATAGGAGTGCATATAGGAGAGGATATTAATCCCACATTGGAGAAGAGACGCAACAAAGTAAGGAGCATTGCATAAAATGCTATCCCTCTATAATGTGAAACTCACGCAGCCATGTAGTAAGCACAAAGCGAACTATTCTTTCGCCTTTTACTAAAGAATACCGTGTGCTTGCTACTTTTAAGTGGCATACGTTTATTTTTGGAGGGGCTCTAGTATTGGAGCTCCCAACAATTCAATTGAAATTTTCCTGATAATTATATTCTGCATTTATATGGATTTTTTTGTTGATTAGGAGTACATTTTAATGGAATGCATCAGTTTTGTGTACGATAACAAGTCACGAAAGAAAAGGATGCATTTGTAAATAACAAGTCAATTATAATTTAGCTAGCACGGTCACTCCTTCTAACCAGTCATCCTGTATCCGACACGCGGACACAGCTAAATGTGTAAGATACCTATAAACGAGGAATGAGATGTCGAAAGACCGAAAGAGATTGATTGATTAGAAACGAATTTGAGTGGGAAATGACAATAAGTTATAGTCAAAGTCAAATTTTACCTTCAATTATTTAAATTTATATCAAATACATTTACAAAAATAAAATGGTGCGTTAATTATAATTATAAAATCAAGTATATTTTATTAACTTTAAATAATGTGTACCGTGTCCTAAATTTCATGGAATGTCGTGTCACATGTCACGAGTCCATGTCGTGTCTGTGTCCGTTTTGATGCTATCTATATTATAATACGGTGCATTTGATTATGTTAAGTCGAAGATAATCTCTCTCTAAATAGCCTTCCTCTCCCCTCTCTCTAAGAAACAAAAAACCCTAGTCTAAAGTTGATCTGCCGCCTCCACTAACCACATACTCCCCCTTCTTCCCCTACCCGATCGCCGGTGATGGGTCCATCCCGTGGCTCTTCTCCGACGACCCCCCACATCTCCCCCTCGTATGACCCGGTTTTTACCTCACCCTTTTGATCTCAGTTTGGGTTCCTCTGTTAGTCGAACTGTTCGTGGTTGCCGCTTCAACCATGGGGCACTTGTCCCTCCGATTCCTCGTCCTATCGCTGAAGACCTTGCATGCAACCCAAGGGTGAACCCCTCCTCCCCCCCAGCCCCACCCCTGGTATGTCACTAGTTTTCAGGCCGTAAATCGGCTTCTTAGGTGTTGAATCGTTGTCACGGGTTTTGTCGCGGTCTTTTTTTCTGACGGATTTTTCCGATGTCTTTGTTTTCAGTCAGCCTGGTGCCGTTTGTGTCGGGCTGTTTCTTGTTGTGTCTGTCAATGAGCTTAGCTCATCGGGCAGGTTAGGGACCGATTGGCGATCCCCCCATTTCCCCCACCAATCGGTCCTTAGTCCTTGTTGTGTTTGTTAAATGAGCATAGCTCGTCGGGTCAGTTTTGGGACAGGTTGGCGATCCCCTCATTTCCTCCACCAATCGGTCCTTTCTCCTGTGTGTCTGTGTAAGTTGGTTTTTGCATGTAAGGCGGTGGTCCTGGGAGGATTCGCTTAGTGCAATGGGTGTCCTTTGCTGGTTTTCTTGGTGCTTGCTGGACTATTGCGACTTCCAATTTGTGTTTGTTGCGTCGTCGTTTTCTTAAGATGGTGTGAGGTCATGGTGGATGAGTCTTCCTTTTTTAGATGTGCCTGGTAGGGGAGGAATCTGGTATTTCATAGTGTTGTTGGTTGGGTCGGAGGTGGTGGTTTCTGCTTCTTGTCAATGTTTGTTTTTCGTTTATCGTGTTTAGCGTTTTCCTAAATAAAAGCTTTCCCTACCTTTATTTTCCTAGTTTTAGTTGTGTCAATAAGTTTAGTCGTGTTAATAAGGAAGTTACTAACTTTACATCCGGTGTGTGTTGGGTTCATCTTCCTCCGTCCTACTAAGTTGGTTTTGGTTTGAGGGCTGATCACGTGGCTCTTTCTTTTGCTCCCTATCTTTTTACTCACTTTTCTTGGCTACGAGTTTCTTGTGCGTAGGGACTGTTGTTATTCAAAGTGTAGGAGATTTATCTCCTCTGGAGGTAGGCTTTCATGGTCTACTTTCCGCCTTTCCTATCTACGTCCTTGTGGCGTAAGTGCACTTTGTTCAATCTCGATGGGTCAAGGGTCTCGTTTGTTTCCAGAGTTCGTGTATCACAGCCAAGAAGATGAATCTCTGAGACACATTTTTGTGTCTTGCTGCAGGTATTTCTCCGAAGCTCAAGTGACTATGATGAGTAAAGATTGGTTTGATTTGTTGGCCACCTGTGATCGTCACTTCAAGAATGCTCTGGATATTGAAGTTGATTATCGTTTTCAGCCATCTGTTCGCCATCAACACACTTATGTTACCCGATGTAGTTACTTTCTTGTTTTAGTTTATGGTACTAAAATAAGTACATTTGATCAAATGAGTCAAATGTCATCTGTATAAGAACTCGTTATTTACGACTGCAACAAAAAAATTATGTGAAGTCACTTTTCCCAAGTTATTCTATCGATTTCTTTACTCGCTTTTAACAAAGAGTTTCATCCAAGCAAGTAACTTTATACTCATGCAAATATGAAGTGTAAAGAATCCAGAGGAAGTAACAAGTACTCGATAAAGTAATGCATACCATATGCAATATCCCACATATTTGTAACCCACATGAATAGATTAAGAAGATGAGCTTATGAGAAGGCGATATATAATTGTCGTATTGTTCAATGTAAAACTTATCTTTGCGCTTGGGTCAATGACGCAGCTAGTGAGGTAATAACCGAGGCGCGTCAATTGCTGGTTGAAAACTATTTCCAAACCCCCTCTTCGGCATTGGCTTGTCCTAGGCCGTTGAGAATTTCTGGAAGGGCTCCCTCGTTAGAGGATGAGAAAAATTCTTAGGTCCTCTCTAGCCAATAAGAAGCCTTCATGGCTATTTAAAAGCAATAAATATAAAAGTAAATATAAGATAAATATAGCCATAAAGACTTCTTATTGGCTATGGAGGACACATTAATTGTCCTCCCGGAGGACCTAAGAATTTTTCAGAGGATAAAGCCCTACAATTGTGAGTTTAAACTTTTTTTTTTTTACCTTCTTCTTTAGATTTCTACTACTACATTGTTGATATTTAAAGTGTTATAGTTACTCTTGGCAAGTATTTCACAATTTTTAGTTAATTCTATTTCATTTTTCAGATTAAGCATCTGATCGCTTTAAATTTTATACCTCGAGAAAAAAATATTGGGGACTTCTAAAGTGAATTTTTTTCTCCTGATAAATTATTTCACAAAAAGAAAACTATTAATTGATTGTACAAAAATTGAGAAATTAAATTACATATGGAGGAAAATAAAAGTAGAGTAGAAAATAAAAGTAGAGTAGAGTGGAAGTAGGCACGTAGGCTGGCACGACCAATAGCCTATTTTAACTCGACACGGGAATAAGCTATTTTAACACGACACGAGATTGATGCTGCTCGCTGCCTCGGCGAAAATTTGAGAAAGAAGTTTTATGTATAATCAGGCAAAGCACTACCAACCCGGGCAAGACACGCTTGGCCACACGCCCACACCGAAAAAGCAAAGAAACAGTGGAGGAATGCCCAAGCAAGGTGTCACGGTCCGCTACTTTTGCCGGACCGTGGCGCGCACCCTTGCCCGTCTCAAGGCAAGATGCAAGCGACAAGGATCTTCGTACTAGTGAGGGATCGCCCGCTAGCACGATATTCGGGTCTCGGGTCGGTGTGTGTCGGGAATCCTAGTCACGATTATCAAGTCCGACACACGAAAGCAATAAAAGTAAGCAATACGATTATTGAAAGCAAGCAACAAGCAACAACAAGCTTTTGGATGAGAAGCGGTTTTTCATTGACTAGCACCTCTCAAAGAGGGAAATTTGATAGTTTGGTCCTGGTAGCAGGATACATTGAATTTACAAGTTTAGTTCAGAATAGCGATATACCTATTTATGGAAACCTATTCTAAAACTACTAAGAAAATACTTACTACAAATGTACAAGGGAAATGAAATTACATAAGCATAAAATAAATCTAAGGGTTCAAGTGTGCGGATCGTCACACTCTCCCCCACCTAATCTGTTGCCGCCCTCGGCAACACAAAAAATCTTGAACGGTGCTTCAGTGAGACATCCTCGGTGAGCTCTGACTGTCCATGCAGTGTTGGGGATTGGCTTGTACAACTCGGCATGAATGTGCGCTTCGTCCCAAACAATGACTGGCCTCTTCGTCCCTTCAAAGATAGGCTGGAGTTCCTTGACATAGAAGCTGCCGAACATCATGTTCTCCAAGTCCACCACGTGCTCCTTGTGTTTCGGGAAAGTCCACTTTGCCGCTGCTTGAAAAGATCTCTCTCGGGCTTTCTCCAAGTACTGGCTCCAGCGGATCTTCACCTTGTCTCTCGTCACTTCTGCACCTGCATTCAAGGGAATTTGAGATCTCCAGGACGCCGAATCAGCATTTCGGCGCGGCCCCCCTGATGGTACGAGGCCTTTTCTCTTGGGTCGACCGACCCGCAAAAACCAGGACGTCGATTCAAGACATCGACGCGCCCCCGATGGTACGAGGCCTTATCTCTTGGGTCGACCGACCCGCAAACCAGGACGTCGATTCAAAGACATCGACGCGGCCCCCTGATGGTACGAGGCCTACTTCTTTGGGCATCTCGGCCCTCATTGTCTACTCCTCGGTGAGGGGGTAGACTCTTCTTTCGTCCCCCAGGCCACTTAGCATCGTAGTTAGCCTGGGTCTTGTTCGCCCTCGGCTCCACCGAACCTTTAGGCATATTCCAAGGTCGCATCCCTTGTTTCGGCATCGGTATCACCCTCATAGCTGAAATTCGATGCTGCCCCTTGTCTTCGTCGCCATCTACCGTATTCACTACGATAGACCCCATTAGTAGCATCGATCCGTCACTTGGTTTCAATACTACCAATGCTTTCTGAAAGAACTGCATCCCGAGTACTAACTTGAAGTCATCCAGCGGAACGGTGGTGAAGTCGAGCTCCCCTGCCCACTCACCCACGTGGACCACGACCTTCTTAGCCACCCCTTGGACGCGTCTCATTTTCCCATTGACCGGCTTCAGGCAGCTATTAGCATCCCGCATAACTAGCCCCAACCGATCCGCTTCCTCTTTCGTAACAAAGTTATGGGAGGCGCCCGAGTCGATCAAGGCTCGTGCTTGTTTCCCATTCACCATCAAGTCCACGTACATGAGCCCGTCAGATTTCTTGGCGGAGGAATCTTCGTACTTCCCCATCGCGCTGATCCTTTGAAGGGAGCCCATCCGTGGTTGGTCTTCACCATCACTCGAGTCTTCGTTACACTCTTGGTGATAGTCGGCCAACGCCCCATCAAGACGTTCTTGAGCCCCCTTCGGCATCTTCTTGAACATGGCATTGAATTCCGCTTGGTTCAGACAATCGACCATCTTGTGAGGACCCTTGCACACAAAACACGCAAACGGTCTCTTTGTTGTGGAAGCAGTAGAGTTTCCCGCCTTAGAAGACGAGCTTGAGGGCGAGTTTGTAGTGCTCGCCGATTGGGCTTGACTTCCTTGTGAGCGGAACCGACCGTTCCCAACTGAAATGGCGCTGTTTTGTGGCCTTTGTCCATTGTATCCACTTTGTGATGCACCCATATTCCCCGTTGGCGCCACAACTCTTGGTGCCTCTCGCTCTCCGTGAAAGTCGAGTAGGCGCTCTGCAGCCGATATGGCCGAAGACAGAGTTTTGGGATTCTGCCTCATGACCTCTTGTTGCGCCCACCTCTTCAACCCGTCAATGAACTCGAATGTCCTATCCGTCTCGGACATTTCGCTAATCTCGAGCATGCACGCTGAGAATTCCCTCACATATTCTCGGATTGATTTGGTGTGTTTGATTTCCTTCAACTTCTTCCGAGCAACAAACTCCGTGTTCTCGGGGTAGAAGTGATCCTTCAAGATCTTCTTGAAGTCGGCCCACGATGTCACCGTAATCGTGCCCGCATCGATTTCCTTGTACCTAGCCCTCCACCACATCTTGGCATCGTCGACTAGATACATGCTTGCCGTGACAACTTCCGCGTCTTCGTCGAGCCCACTTACTCGGAAGTATTGCTCCATATCGAAGATAAAGTTATCCACCGCTTTCGAATCCCTCGCCCCATCGTAGGCACGAGGTGGAGGTGCCTTCACCTTATGGCTCCCCACAGATTTCCCGTCATTGGCCACCGCTTTCACGAGCGTGGCACACGTATTCTCTAACATCTCAACCTTTCGATGCAGATGATTGATCTCTTCCTCCCGATCGTCGGGGATCGCACCACTGATCGCTTGGATGCGGGAATCCATCCCGTCCACCTTCGTCTCAAGGTCACAAACCGTCTTTTGCAACTCCTCGAGGCTCGCAGCCATCCGCATAACGATGCTCTCGAGTTTGGGAAGCTTGACGTCGATTGTGTCCATTAAGGCATCCACTCGGTCCTCGATTGTTTCGCCCATTTTCTCGATCTCGATGAACAAATGCGGCTTGCGTAAACCCGTCCGAAGACCGGCTCGATACCAAATGTCACGGTCCGCTACTTTTGCCGGACCGTGGCGCGCACCCTTGCCCGTCTCAAGGCAAGATGCAAGCGACAAGGATCTTCGTACTAGTGAGGGATCGCCCGCTAGCACGATACTCGGGTCTCGGGTCGGTGTGTGTCGGGAATCCTAGTCACGATTATCAAGTCCGACACACGAAAGCAATAAAAGTAAGCAATACGATTATTGAAAGCAAGCAACAAGCAACAACAAGCTTTTGGATGAGAAGCGGTTTTTCATTGACTAGCACCTCTCAAAGAGGGAAATTTGATAGTTTGGTCCTGGTAGCAGGATACATTGAATTTACAAGTTTAGTTCAGAATAGCGATATACCTATTTATGGAAACCTATTCTAAAACTACTAAGAAAATACTTACTACAAATGTACAAGGGAAATGAAATTACATAAGTATAAAATAAATCTAAGGGTTCAAGTGTGCGGATCGTCACACAAGGCACGACAAGCCATGGGTCGTGGGCCGTGCATAAGTCGCCATTTCCATTTAAGTTGCACGACACAAAGTTCACCTTCCTGTGCACGGTGTCATTTTCTACCGTACTGGCACGAGACACGGCCTCATACGACCCACTTCCATCTCTAAAAATGGCAAATATGAAAACAGCTACCCAATAAATTATTGTTTGTTCTATTTTTAGTCTTCTTTCGCAAACTTTTCTTCTTCTAAGTTGTGTTTTGTTCATCAATGGCAACGTCTCAATACACCATTTTTAACCCCATTGCTTGGAGACCTGATCCCATAATTAGTCATCGTGTCATGATCGTCGTCATTGTGCTACCATTGCGACCACATAACCTCATTATAGTATATTGTAGCAGTAACCTTCAAAACTTTTGTAACTTGGTTACCATATGGTGTCGATTCCTTAGATTTGTAATATGCCGGTCTTACACTAGTTTCTGAAACCGAAATTCTGATAACCAATCTTTTAATTCACTTAGTCATGATATTAGTATAATAAGACCTGTTTTACACAATATTTATGTAAATTAAAACTGATATGAAGCTAGTCCTATCACCCTTCACCAATTATTGGAGTTCATATAGGAGATCAGGATATTAGTCCCACATCAGAGAAGAGGGACAACAAACTAAGGAGCCTTGTATAAAATGTGATCCTCCTCTACCAAGACACTCACGCAGCCATGTAGTAAGCACAAAGCGAACTATTCTTTCGCATTGTCCGTTTTGTGAGTGGCATTATCCGTCACTTGCTCCGACCCGTCTTCAGCAAGACTAATTGTTTTACTAAAGAATACCGTGTGCTTGCTACTTATAAGTGGCATACGTTTATTTTTGGAGGGGCTCCCTAATTGGAGCTTCTGACAATCCAACTCAAATTTTTGTACTCGTTAATTTACTTTTTACATACATTAAAGTTTCTGATCTGATGTTTAAATTAATTTGATAATTATAATTTTTTCTCCTCATTTTATTTACCTTTTTTTTTAATTGTGCGAGGGATATTTTAATCAAGTAAACAAACAATTGGTACGGAGGGAGTACTCCTTGATAGGAGTAGGTTGCATTTTTTAAAATTTAATGTTGAATCCTTGATTATTGTAGTCTTGTAGATAAGAAACAAACTTAATGCATAAATGTTCATTCTATAATTGTTGAAGACAAGATGCCTATGCATAGTCGCATAGACAGATACTCCATATAGATGAGGGAAATAAGAACTCATAAATCATAATACACACTCCGTATATAACAACCATATATCATATATAAATATAGCATAAACTATACATAGATGAGTTTAAGGAGTTGTGGAAATCCTCGGTGATGGATGAACAGGAAAAACGCGCTGTAGTATCTCGGTTGTGGAAGGAACTTCATAAGGCGCATGCGGATAAGCCGACTCAGGCAATGCAGGTACCCCCAGCTCTGAGAGGAGGAACAAGGGTGTCATCTACATGGTCATCTGAATAGTCATAAGCGGTATCATAGTCAGGATCATCATTAGTTGTCGCGGTATCAGGAGCCTTGGGATCAGGAAGATCGTCTCCTAAGACATCTGAAAGTAGATTGCGCACAACGGTTATGGCTCATTACAAATAATGTAATTAGCAAAACGGGTAATGCTAAGGATGGGTGATAGAGCCTTGATCCCATGGCTTAGGAACACTTATTTAGTTGTTTGTTTAATTAGCGTGGTATTGAGAAGGGTTAAATAGACGCAAACTGTGGGTAATGAGAACATAAATGAGTGAATAACAATAACCAGTAACCAATCAATTATAGTAAGAGCATTTGTCTATCGATTTCTTTACTCGTTTTTGACAAACAGCTCCGTCCAAGCAAGTGGCTCTATATTTGTACCACATTTGTATCCCACACGAGTAAATTTAGAGGATGAGATTGTGAGAAGGTGGTATCATACTATCATGTATTGATCATAGTAAAAACTATTTTTGCGCTTGGGACAATGACACGGCTAGTGAGGCACTAACCGAGGCGCGTCAATTGCTGGTTGAGAACTATTTCCAAACACCCTCTTTGGCCTAGGCATCTCCTGGCCGTTGAGAATTTCTGAAAAGGCTCCCTCGTCAGAGGGTAAAGCCCTACAATTCTTAGAATTATCTTTTTGCTATGCCTTCTTCTTTAGATGTTAAAGCTCTACGGTTGAGTTGAAATCTTGTAGTTGCTTTTGGGAAGCCATTGTTCCTTTTATTTAGTTTTTTTTATCTCGAATTTTTATTCTTTTAAGCTTTACTTTGTCATTAATGGCGTCCCATACACCATTTCTACCCTCATTGTCTCGAGAGTCGATCCCATAATTAGTCATTGTGCTACCATTGTGACTACATAACCTCAATATATTGTAGCATTAACCTTGTAATATTGTGTAACTCAGTCACTATATGTTGTTGAATTCCCCTTTTGACAGTAAGGTGGCCGTACACAACATTTTTCTAAAGTCGATTTTTGTATAACTACCCTTTTACTGTAACGACTCATGATATTAGTTTAATAGGACCCTTATGTATAAAACAACCTTACATAAGAACATCCGTCTACAAATATATTTGACTCTTTCGGTTAGAAAATAATGCTTTTTCTTATCAGCTATTTGAAAAAACAAAACTGGATTAAATAATGCGGCATACAGGAATGGATATTAATCCCACACTGGGGAAGAGACACAATAAAGCAAATAGCATTGCATAAAATGCTATCCTTCTCTACTGTAAAACTCACGCAGCCAAGTATTTTTTTTTTTTTGGTGTACGAAGGACCGGCATTTTTAAAGTCCCCGGTGGACCGATAACCGCATGATTTGCGCAGCCTAGGGTTCGAACACGGGACCTCTCAACTCCTGCCCATTGGCAAGCTTTGAAGGTTAAACCCGATGCCACTAGACTCGCATCACTTGGTTACGCAGCCAAGTATTAAGCACAAAGCGAACTATTCTTTCGCCTTTTACTAAAGAATACCGTGTGCTTGCTACTTCTAAGTGGCATACGTTTATTTTTGGAGGGACTCCATAAATGGAGCTCCCAAGTTTCCCGATAATTAGATTTTGGATTTGTATGTAATTTTTTTGGTGATTCCATTTTAATAGAATGCATTTGTGAATGTAATGATAACAAGTCAGGAAAGAAAAGAATGCATTTGTAAAAAAAAAAAAAAAAAAAAAAAAAAAAACAAGTAAATTATAATTTTTAGGTAGCACGGACACTCCTAATCAGTCATCTGTTGTCTGACACGACACTTGTCGGACACAGGCCTAAATGTGTCAGATACCTATAAACGAGAAATGAGATGTCAAAAGATTGAAAGAGATTGCTTAGAATAACTTAGAATTGTGTTAAGTCGGTTTTTAGATACCTATAAACGAGTAAAGAGATGTCGGTTTTCCTAAGTTATTCTAATCAATCTCTTTCAATCTTTATTTTATTAAATTTAAATAACGTGTCCCATGTCTTAAATTTTATGGGATGTCGTATCACGTGTTACGTGTCCGTGTCCGTTTTGGTGGTACCTAGATTATAATACGGTGTATTTGATTATGTTAAGTTGATTTTCCTATGTTATTCTATCGATTTCTTTACTCGCTTTTAACAAATAGCTTCGTCCAAGCAAGTAGCTTTATACTCTTGCAAATATGAAGTGTAAGGAATCCAGAGGAAGTAACAAGTACTTGATAAAGTAATGCATATCGTGTGCAATATCCCACATATTTGTATCCCACATGAATAAATTAAGAAGATGAGCTTCTGAAAAGGCGATATATAGTTGTCGTATTGTCCAATGTAAAACTTATCTTTGCGCTTGGGGCAATGACGCAGCTAGTGAGGTATTAACCGAGGCGCGTCAATTGCTGGTTGAAAACTATTTCCAAACCCCCTCTTCGGCCTGGGCTTGTCCTTGGCCGTCGAGAATTTCTGGAAGGGCTCCCTCGTCAGAGGGTAAAGCCCTACAATTGTGAATTTAAACTTTTTGCTATACCTTCTGTAGATTAATTATTAAGATGTTCAAGCTGTATGACTACATTGTTAAATTAAAATCTTGTAGTTATGGCAAGTATGTATATCAGAATTTTTAGTATTTAAAATTCTATTTCTTTTTTCTTTTTTTTTTCGAGGGAAATTCTATTTCATTTTTCAAAGTAATCTTCTGATGATCGCTTGTAATTTTATCCCTTGAGAGAAAATAATGGAACTTGTAAATTGAGAAGTTTTTTTCCTGATAATTTTTATAGCAAAAGGGTACTGTCAATGAAATACTCCCTTCCCTTTGTTTTTTTGGTAATCTTCCACTTTTATTTCGCACAAAAAATTAACTATTGATCTACTTTCATGCTGCATAAAAATTAAGAAGTTAAATGGTATGTGAAGGAAGATAAAAGTAGAATAGAGATAAACATGGGCACTTGGATCATTGGGTTAACGTGCTCGAGCACGGTTCATAGCCCATTTTTAACACGACACGAGATTGACACGGATCCGCACGGTACTACACGCCATGAGCCGTAGCCAGTAGGTCCATATATGGCATTGTTCACCTGGACATCAGGACACGACATGCTTGTGTACGCCAAAAAATACAAAAAAATAAGGTTAAAGTGGAGGAATGTCCAAGCGCGATACGGAACGACACGCCATGGGTTGTGGCCAGTGTCTGGGACCATTTCTATTTCACCGGCATGGCACGAAGCCAACATTTCGTGCCTGATCCGTGTGATTTTTTTCTCTAGGCATGGTGGCCCAGCACACAACACGAATCCGACACGACTCACTTCCATCTCTAAAAAAGAGACGTGAGGTAGGGTCACAAATTACAGACGAATACGAAAAGTGGAATCTTTTTATGAATTTGCAATTTTATGGGACGTGGTAGATGTCTAAGAAGAGGAGTATTATGAAACAATACCAAAAAAACAACACCAGTACCATACAAAGAACAATAGGTAATCCAAAAACAGAATAAAAATGGCAAAGATGAAAATAGCTACCCGATAAACCATTATTTCTGTTGGGAAATTAGCATCAATCTTTCATGCGCAACGAAAGTAACCAATCAACAAGTAAACCGTAAAAGTAAATAAATATAAGCAATAATAAGATGAGACAATATTTTAGGGTCAAACCCAGGGCAAAACCTTCCAAACCGGAAGTAAAACCCACTCAAATCGACTAGGATCCACTATAATAATATAGTACCAGTACAACGTAACCGTCCCGAATTAATACCAACTCGAAACCCGCAATAATATAAGATAACAACTTCTAACCCTCTAGTAATATTAGTCAATGCCACTAATATTACCCCTAGAGTAATCTCCTAAATTATTATATAATAACACCCATTATACTGCCTCTCACCCTCAAACCCGACTTGCTATTTACCAAGCTAAATCACCTTATTTGATATTTTGTTGTGAGATGCATTTTCCAAGGATTTACAATCCCTTATATAGCAACATGAAATGACGTTAGATTTTACACCATAAAATCACTTCATGTTATGATACAAATGAATTAATACAATTCATTCGTTTCACCAAGTGCTAATGCAATTTTCACGCAATGTTAAGCTAATGCATTGACACTCATTTAACACTACCTAAGTTACATGTACATTATTAATTTTATGTAACATGTAATACTTAGCAAATTTAATACCTTGTGTTGGATGTTTTAACCCAACAAATCTCCCCCTCCAACACAAGTGACAACCACCGAGGAATCAACCATTGGCCTTATGTAATCACCAGCTGCATACCCGAGTTAGTATCTGGTCCCCACCCCTAACTCAATATCACGGCCAATGCACTGTGTACAGCCTAAACCAAGTCAATGACGTTACCTGACTCCGGAGAGAAAACTCTTGCTCTCCACCTTTCTACCACCAGGAATTTTACCTTTGCGCCCGTCTGTAACCTGAAAACAATCTACCTTCGTCGCCTCTTCCGCGAACGCAACACATGCACGACTTTTCCGTTTCCGGCTATCCTTTGAGGTTTTTACTGCATATGCATCCAGACGGTATAAACCATGGCGTAGCTCTCCCTTCATGAGGACCATAGAACCCTTAGTAACTTTTATTACTCCCCCATGAGCTTTACACCCATAACCCTCGGAGTCTAGTTCACTAAGTGAAATTAAATTCTGCCGCAACTTTGGAACATATGCAACCTTGTCCAAAGTGTGCACCACCCCATTTGACAATTTGATTTTTACCACCCCAACACCCATGACATTAACTGTTGAGTTATCAGCCAAACTCAACTTCCTAGCCACGCCTTCTTGGAGCTCATCAAAATTATCTTTCCGGGTGCAAACATGGTTGACACAACTAGAATTTAATATTCATTCTTCCTTGGAAAACACGTCGTTCACATCCGTGACTGCAAATATGTGTAATACCCGGAAAATATATATTTTACTAAATAATTTCGAGTATTATAATAATGATATTTAGTTAAGATATTTATATTTTTACATAAGGCTAATTATTGTCATATTTATCCAATAGTAGGATTTGTGCAAAAGTTTACATTTCTTCATAATTAAGAAATAAGAAGCAAAAATGGACTTGAGCACTTAAGGATTAGCCGACATATATTTGGCTATAAAAGCATGGCATTCAAGGTTGAGAAGAAAAACAAAAACAAAAATGAGAGGGACGACGAGAAACTTGCATAATCCATATGTTTTCCTAACTTCGTCTATCTCTACTAATCTTTATACCGGTATGATTTCGGGACCCTTCGTCGTAGAAATAAGTAATAATAAGTAGTGACTATTGTATAGTATTATCGACCGTATAATGTTATATTATCATTATGTTACTCACATGTTATATTAACTGTCTTTGTATGAACATACGACTGTCATGTCAGTACTTCTATTATAATGTATTATTGGCCAATTGTAGCATTCGGGATACGATTAAGGGGGAGAGATGACATTATAAATTTATACTATGTACATGGAAGGGGGAACGTCCTCATGTGAACTACGGTTCTGATTATTACTGGTGAAAGTGCCAAGGGGTTTACACGGGTCTTAGACCTGGGATCCTGTGTATATGGAGGAGAGCTCAGCCCAGGGGAGTTTCTTGTAATACTACGGTTTTATGAGTCTATGGGTACTCTATCGAGTAGGGGGCACTCGATCGATTAAGTGTCTTACTCGATCGAGTAAGTGAGTTTTGCGGGCTGAGTTTGACGAGTTTTGTTAATGATGCGAGATAAGTATAAAAGGTTGTCCGTCACTTTTCTTAGTTTATTTTATCTATTTTAAAACCTAAGTGAGGAGAAAAGGAGTTACGTAGTTTGTTTGTCATCGCATCATTAGCAAATCCCGGAGCTAGAGGTGTCGGATTTCATTGTTCTTTAAACCGTTGTGATCCTTGTGTTGAGGGTAAGCTTTACATATAATTTTTATACTGTTTTGTTAAAGTTGGTTAAACCCTAATTGGGTGATTTGGGGGTTTTGGGGAGTATTGTTGATGTTAGATTGTGATTGTATGATTGTATGTTTGATATGAAGTAATTTCAGTGAAGGCGATGTTGATTAGCTGGTTGTGACGATCTTGGTGATTGCTGTTCCAGGTAGGGTTTCCCTACTCGGTATTAATTACATGATTGTGGTGATTGTGCTGTAGTTAGTAATTGTTGATTGTTTCAGACGGTTGTGATTTCATATTGTTGAATGTTTCAGACGGTTGTTGAGGTTGTATTGTGATTGCTGTTTATCTATCTGTGTTCTTCGGGGTGCGTCCCTGGCTGCGTGGAGTCACTTGCGGTAGTGGCTTCACGCCCTTGATTCGCCTCCTGTGGAACCCGCCACAAGAGGGATGTGCACATTAATGAACATGGGTTTATCGCTCGATGGAGATGAGTGGGGCTTAGGTGGGAACGGCTGCGGTCCCCCCCACTGGCGGCGAGGAGTATCTGTTGCGATGGGTACTCTGGCAGGGCTACACACTTTAGTGTGTAGTCAGTTATGAGGTGATTGGAGATGGAGACTGGGATTGTGTGTGAGCTGTTTGTATGATTGTTTCAGTGTGGCTTTGATTGTGTAATTAGTAGTGACCCCGTTTAAATGTTTTAAAAACTATGGTGATCCATTCGGGGATGGTGAGCAGTTATTGAGCAGGTATGTTATAACGCGTATGGGATAGCTGGAACGAGTCATCACGTGGCAGTTAGAAGTCTTTCGCTGTGTCAGACGAAGTTTTATAGTTTTGACAGTTTTATCAGTAGACCGTCTGAGAACCTTGTATTTCAGTTTAACAGTTTTGGTTTTGAACATGTAATCACTTTAAACTATATTATTATTTAAATTATGTTTCTTCATTGTCATTTGGTTATCATCGCCTCGGGTAACCGAGATGGTGACGTTTCTATACCTGAGTGGTCCTGGTAAGGCACTTGGAGTATGGGGGTGTCACATTTCTACTCCGTAATGTCTCTCTATTCAGTAATGGTAGATCGATATAATTGTATAGTGAGTTATTACATGCTGAAATGACAGATTGTGCATATCGATTTAATAATTATTATTCGATTGACCTATTTTTAGTCCTTGTTCGACGAGGAAGAAGTATAAATATTAAAATGGAAGTAAGTAGGGCCGCTGGAGGTGACTGGAGTCATACTCAGCATGTGGTTGGCTGATTCCGTTACTTTCATTCTTTTTCAGGTACAAGTGTCGGGGAAGGACAAGTATGAGGATTTCAGATAGGATCAATGACCTAATAAGATATATATGCTATAGAGTTATTAGTTTATAACTTTAACTTTGTATTTATCTTATTCTTGTAAAAGTCTTGTATTTTCCGGATGGGAAATACGGCGGTGACGCCTTGTTATTCCGCTGCTGTATATTATGAATAAAAAGAGCTATTTTGAGCTACTTGTCTGCTTTTCGGGGGCGTTACAATATGTCACTATCATCAGTAATGAAACAACCACTACTTCCTTCACCGGCAACCAAGTTGGTGTCGCCCTTGTTTTCTTCATTCCCGCATTTGTTCGGACAGAACCGCCTAATATGCCCAAGTTCACCACACTTGAAACACTTCACATTATTATTTCTAGAAGCGTTCCTGGACCGAGACCTGCCATGCTTCGATCCATCCTCCATGTTAAACGATCGACCTCTCCCATCCCGAGCAACTGCAATTGTACCCGTGCTGTCGCTCCGTATTCCAGCCTTGTCCTTCTTCCTCGCATCAAAGGACAATAAAGCTGTTTGTGCTTGCTCCATAGTGATGGTGTCTTTCCCGCACAGAATAGTATCCACATAAGTCTCATATGTGTCCGGGAGAGAATTGAGGAGTAGTAACACCTTAGATTCCTCCTCAAGCTTCACCTCGATCTTCTTTAACTCGTCTAACAGTCCATTGAACACATTTACGTTCCCAATTATATTTTCATCCTCCTCCATCCTTAACCGATACAACCGTCGCTTCAAAAACAACTTGTTGGTCAAACTCTTCGCCATATTGTGGACATGGGGCCACGGGGGCGCTTGGGAAACAAGCGTTTGCATTTGTGGAGTCGCCACCAATTTTTATGGGAAATTGGAACCGTTTGAATACCTCGTGTCATGTCAAGACACAAAGTAGTGACATGAACACCAAGAACACGTTACCCTTAGCATTCTATGTCTAGAATGACTCTCGTGGATGCCAATGAACACGGATGTTCACAGAGATTTGGAGTAAGGGGTAAGGGTACGTATTAGGAAGCTCTTTTGATCGAACACCTAATCCCGCCCGCCTCGATAGCGGCCTCTAATAATGATTAGGGAAGTTATTCGTACTCGATATATCGTCGATTATATGCATGCAATGCAACATCCAAGTTTTAATCCTAGCATGTGAGATTAGACTAAGTCGGTGAAACAATTAATTTAACAAACAATTGGGTCGAAGTTGGAATTAAGGTTCAATTACATGTGAAAACATACAAATGATGAAAAACAACGAGAAATACAATAAAGGAAATTACAATAAAAAATTAAAATAATTACATCGGGTTCAATTGATTTATGTCGAAAATACCTTTAAAACGGATAATTTGAGAAAGAGAATAAATAAACAAATTAACGAACAAATCAGTAGGTGATAATACGGTTAATAGTTAATTATACGTAAACTAATTAATCAGGTCAAGGCAGAACGGAAGTTCAGAGGCAGAAATCAACCTGGAACAGGCGCAGCAGGACTGCGCCCTTTGGAAGAGGCGCAACAGTTGATGCGTCTGTTCCAAGGGTGAGTTCTGGCTGTGAAGCCGGAACTGCAAATCGTTAATGTTAATTGATGATTTAAGGATTAATTATGATATTTACTCGGATGAAAGTGATGTAATGGATTTAATTACATATGAATGAGTCATAAAAGCAATAAAACATGGATGAGACGAACGTAAACGAATTAATGAAAGATTGATTAGTGACATAGGTGAACTAAATAGGTTAAATATGACAAATTAATGACGAATTAATGATGAATAGACAGATGGAAATATATCAAAGGTCGAATTCCAGAAACTCAATATGAAAGAATTGAATCTCTACAACCCGGATTGAGTTTAATGACGAAAACCCGCAAATATTGGATTATTTTGGATTTAAGTCGAATTTAATGATGAATTAAACGTATTAATGATGATAAATA
The DNA here is from genome assembly GCF_048544455.1 of Silene latifolia. Classification (NCBI taxonomy): domain Eukaryota; kingdom Viridiplantae; phylum Streptophyta; class Magnoliopsida; order Caryophyllales; family Caryophyllaceae; genus Silene; species Silene latifolia. Next base: position 18,414,919 of record NC_133536.1, read on the forward strand.
ATATACATGTGAAATTATTGTGATTGTATCAAAGAATTGACGAAAACGAAAACAAATAAAAGTTAACGAATTTACAGAGGACGAAGGAAGAAGAAAGGAAACAGGAACTGCGGCAGCCTCATGAAGAGGCACAGCAGGTACTGCGCTCCTTCGAAGAAGCGCAGCAGTTGCTGCGTCCTTTCTCGACAGTTATCTTCTGGTAATCCGTAAAAAGGGTTTTAAAGCACGGTTTTAGAAATCGGTTTTAAGAAGTTTTTCCGACATAAACATTACATTAATGATACAAAAAGTAAATAACAATAAATAAAAGAGAGATTTACACCCTCAGACTTACATGTTTGACGAAACGAGATGAACTAAGTTTACGATTAGTGATGCTCGACTCGAATGTAACGAAAGTGCCCTCGTAAGAGGAAAACGATTAAGATTAATTAAGTTGATTGATTGTGGAGTTGGTCAAATTGGTCGGTCATGCAAACGAGGCTGGTACTCAGAAGGATCCGAGCTTACGTGGTCGAATGTTCAACCACGTAGACGCCAAATTAAAAGGTAAGAACGTGGTCTAGAATGCAAAGGGAGAAGAGAAGGGCGGACACTCGCGTGAAGAATATGAGGAGCGAAGGCTCCTATTTATACTAATCACGTGAAGGAATAGGGTTTTCGGAGAGACTTTGGAAGTGAATCTCGAAAAGATATGAAAAGGATACGAAAAATACGCAGAAAAGGACCTGGGAAGAGGCGCAACAGTCACTGCGTCTCTTGGACTGAGGCTTGGACAAGGCGAAAGTCAAAGTATAGCCATCAGGTCAATCGAAGATTACAACCTGACGACTATGGCGACGCGAGGCGGCTCAAGGGGTCTGAGCCAAGGACCTGTCGTCCGGAACATTAAAGTATGTCGACTATCGGGGAGGGTCGTTTAAAGTCCATTAGACTACGTAAAGAGGCTCGACAGCCATAAGAAGCGATCATACCTGAAACTTCTTTCTCGAGATGCTTCCGGAGGTGCATAGGAGCTAAGGGTAAGCGTGGGAGCTAAGGGTAAGACCTAAAGGATAAGTAAGGATTGTGCTAGGGTGTGGGACCCTAAAGGAAAGCATCAACGGGAAGGAGGCCCAAAATATAATTTCAAACTGAGGGGTAACTAAGGCTTGAGTGTAAGAACCCTGCCGGTCTGGGAACCTCTGGAGAACGACACCTTTATCACACTCCGTGGGGAAACAGGAAATATTGTGGGTAGCAGGACACAGGCGGGAACTGCTGGGAGAAATCTGCTTGGGTAGTCTTCAAACAAACTTCAGAAGAACTCGAGAAGGACGATTGTATGTCGTGAACTCTCGTGTTGGGAAACCTTATCAGGAATGTATCTCCATGTCTCGAGAGGGATTGTCGATCCGCTTACTCTCGCTGGGGGAATATAATGAAGGCGTGTCGAAACACCTGTGGAGGAATACCTGCTCGTTGTGACAAGCAAGGTCTTGGGAGCGATAAATAATGTGTAATAGTCTGTAGTTGGCTTAGAAGTGCGGGTCTGAACGAAGAATTATCGTCAAACGGACCAAAAAGAAAAATGACATCGGGGAAGAGGCGCACCAAAGATGGGCCCACAAATAACGAACTCATAACGAATTTTTGAAAACTCGAATGGAGGGAAGCTAAGGAACAGGCGCAGCAAGAGCTGCGTCTCTTGGAATAGGCGCAGCACCTGCTGCGTCTGTTCCTTAGTGTGTCTTTCCTGCGTAAAAACGCGATAAACAGAGGGTTTCATTCATTTGTTCGAAATACAAATTCATCCATTTCTCTCTCAAACTTCAACCATTTCCGCCAAAATTTGATCTAAAAGCTTGCATTCACCATGACTAATCGAGGTATGTATATCATTCTTGCATTAATCTTCTATAAAGGACGAATTGGATCGACAAAATTAGGGTTCCCAACCCTAAAATGTCGAAAATTTGGGGCTTTTCCCCCAAATGATCTTGGCTTGTAAAATTGATCATGTAAATGGCTAATTGGTAGTATAAGGATCATAACCATGTATTTGTTTCGAATATTCGTTGAGTTTTGAGCATTTGAGTGAAATTGAGTCGGTTTCACAGCTAAACCGTAAATTGCTTCGAAAATGGCCTTAGGATTGCCCATTTGCGATGAAACTTGATATTTGGAATCCTTGGATGATGGGTAAACTTTCTACCATCTCGAAATTTTGGTTTGTGACGGCTTTTTTAGGACACTTTTCTAGGGCATAATCGCCGTTATAACAAAATGCTGCCGAAATTTCGACTTGAACCCATGACTAGGCCTCAACTTAGGCTTGACTCGACCCAAATTACCAAATGATTGATCGGGTTTGTGGGAATACGGCCAAAGATGGCGAGAAAAGAGCGATTTCAGGGGTTCCGAAAGCTCGAAAATCCCTAATCAAGGCTCGTCGTCACTTGACGTGGCCTAAATTCACTTTAATTTTACAGGTGACGAGGCTTCTACTTCTGGGAGAGCTCCCATGGAGATAGACACTGCTGTTGATGCTTCTCGTGCTCTCGAGGAGGCTTTTGCTGCGACTAGGGCAGCCGGGGAGGTTGCTGAGGATGAGATCCTCGAGGAGCAGGTTGCTTAGGAGGAGGAGGCCCCGAGACGGGCCAACGTGGGACGAGGAGGTCGTCAGCTGAGGGGAGCACCCGCGTGGGCTGAGACCTGGTACAGCAGGCACTTGCTTTGGGCTGCGGAGGGTCACCTGTCCTATAGGACGGTGAAGAGCTTGGTAATCTTGAATTCATTACTCATCACTCACATTCTTTCGTTTCATTCACTCCAATTTCTTCCAATTTCATTCAAACTAAAGTTAGCTTTTGTTTCAAATCACAATAGGAGGCCGGAAACATCAGATCGTTCTCGGGCTACACGACGGCGATGGAGTGCAACGAGAGGCTGTCGGCGGAGGAGCGCGCCATGATCGAGCGGGGAGCGTTTGGTGCCCTGGTGCAGGCTTGGAGGGATATCGCGAAGAGGAAGCTGCGGGCTAACCTTAGCCTGGTCCGCGCTTTCTTGGACCGATTCTGGGATACGACTTCCACTTTTCACATTCCTTTTGGTGAGGTGGGAGTCACGTTGGAGGACTACGGCATGACCTCTGGTCTGCCGTGTGGGACTGAGGAGGTGGAGTGACCGGAGACTGCGATGAGGACAATGTTCTCGGGATGTTTTGACGGTTCCACTTTTCACATTCCGCTTGGCTCGTCAGTGCTCTCGGGATGTTTTGACGGTTCCCATCGATCCTCCTAGGACAATGTTCAGGGAGCCTTCTGAGGCTGAGAGGGAGGCTGACTTGGCTGACGTTGGTGGTGACGCCCTCCTTCTTCCTTGCGAAGACTACTCGGCGTTCCTCTACGGGAGGTTCGCGTACTGGCCGGTTGTGGTAAGTACTTTATCCTTCTTTATTTTTGCTGATTTTGAGAATACAATGAAAGATCATCGATTAATGGGAATCATTTGATTTTGCAGGAGGTCGAGGCGGCGGGCATCGAGCCCCCAGAGTACCCCGAGACCCTTGAGTACACTGACGCGACCGGGAGGACGACGATCTCCGAGCTGCGTGACTTTGACGTAGCTGTGACAGATGCTGGCCTGGACGACTGGCAGCATCTGATTCGGAGGGTGAGCCTCCAATTTGCATGGTTTTTTGTGTAAGAACACGTTTGATTGCATTTATCCAATTATTGAGGACCTCTTTTTGAAAATGCAGGTTGCGCCGTCCCGGTTTGTGGCGTTATGAAGGGTGACCAACCGGTTGAGAGCTACTGCCATCGAGGCACTTGTCGGCGGTCGAGGTCGTCAGGTATGAACCTTTAGTTTATGTCTTTTCTTCCTAATTTTGATTTTCCAACTTTTCTTGTAATTGTTTGAAATGATTGACATGAGCTAATTTTGTTGCTTGCAGGGGAGGAGTGAGCTGGAGCGAGAGTTGGCCCAGTCTCGGGAGGAGACGGCTCACTTGTTGAGGGAGCTCGAGGTTCGTGACGCCGAGGTTGCCGCTCTCGAGGCGAGAGTTGCGGAGTTAGAGGGCGACTGGCAGTAGCCTCGTTTTGTTGTTGTTTGTATCTTGCACATTTGTACATTTTAGGACCTACATTTTTGGACATTTTGGATTTTGCTTGGGGCTCGAGCCCCCAGTTTGTTGTACATTTCCTTTTTGACTGTATATATGACGGCCTGAGTGCCTTTGCTGCTGGATTGTGTTGCATGTACCTGCAGGTTAGCTTTGGACAGGTTTGGTAGATGACGGTTTACGCCGTCATGCTGCCGAAATTTACATAGAAATCACGCAAAACATACATTTGTATATACATATGGCCTAAATTAGTGCGAAACAAATGACTCAAAAGTACTAAAAATGTGGAAAAATGCAAAAATTTTACCGGAAATGACCGGACGGTAGGGAGGGTTACCCCTTAAAAAAATAAAAAATAGAAATCTATAAGTTAGAAATGTAGTATAGGACGGGAGCGAACTGATTCGCCAGAAAAAAAATAAATAAAAGAAATATATAAGTTTGAAATAGTGTGGACAAGGCCCTCGGGAACTGCGTCCGCGGGATCCACACTAGGCATTATCGACTCGAGGTTCTTTCGAATCGAATTAAGACAAATTAGAGTCGCCACCAAGTTTTATGGGAACTTGGAACCGTTCAAGTCAACTTTACACCTTTCATCGAAAAGCATAAAGCCAATCGACTACGAGTGATTAAAGATAAAGACTTGTACCCTATATCACTCGATTGGAATGACTCTCGTAATCCAATGGTATTTAGACGGATCCACAAACCATAGATCTTGAGTAAGGGGTGAGGGTACGTGTTAGGAAGCCCATAAGGACACCTAACCCCGCCCGTCAATAACGGCCTCTACTAAGTCAAGTGTCGGATTTCAAACAAGGTCATAGCTACTACGATATATGATATGCAAACATCGTTTTAAAACCCTAACATGCGAAGTTTCTATGTTGATTTAGATGCAACTAAACTAACTTTGTCAAAGTTGTAATTTAGCATGTGGGTTGATTGATCTAACAACATACAAAACAAAGCAAACAAGGCTTAAGGGGAATGGGGGAGCCGTTGGGATCTATCCTATTACAACCCAGGCATTTCATGGCGACACAACAAGAAATTAAAGATACAACTCGATCTAAAATACAACGCTATACACAAAACCATACACGACACACTACACGGCCAATTCGGCCTAGGAAAACGTGCACAAGGGGGGTGGCCCACGGCTTACATGACTCACGGCCTTAGGTCACTCCTCGTAATGCGTGCTTTCACTTAATCTTATCGAATTAGACATAGGGCCACACACCAAAGCATGCATTAGCATAAATCGGGCCATGTTGCTTTAAACAACATGCGATTTACTACGCTCTTACATGAATTGGAGCACAACCATCTAACCAAACAAGACTAAGGTTTTTGAAGAAGCTTTTGACTCGATAAAAGTAAAACAAACTTGAAAGTTACAACTCGATGGACAAATTATAAATTACAAGCAACGAAACAACAAAGAACAATCGGTACAAAAAACGAAGCAAGAAGGGCAAAGAAATCGGCCAACCTTACGGCCAAACCACGGCCATCCTAGTTCCTAGGTCAAGTTCATTAGTTAGATCAAATAATTGCGAAACGATTTCGAAAGCGGGCTAGAAAACAAGTTAGAAACGACGTTGATCGATTGAGAAGATGTCACGCGAATGTGTATTCTACACGGCCTAAAAGGGGTCGAATTAGGTCACAAAGTTACGATATTAACGCTACTCATCGAGTGTTAATAGGAAGGTGCTAATCACGCTCTCCTATGCTAGCGAGAAATCGAGTGAAAAGAGAGATGCGTTCAATTAAGTTATAGAATTGTTAGTTGATTTTTAAAGCTATGTCGATGCCACCTAATATGTCTAATTAGGTTATTAAATTGATCTAATGTCGTCTAAATGAGTCATATGTTAACAATCAGAGGTCGAACTAACATGCGAAGGGTCCTATGGTAGGTCGAATTGGTCGAAACAAACGAGGGACCAAAAGCAAGGAACGAAGTTAGAAATCGTTTTATTAATGCCCTACCTTGAACACGAGGATATGTAAATGAGACGGGGTGTACGACCGACCGATGTGGCGGATTTCTTTCCCATCTCAAGTCAACGCGGGTGTTCGTGGTGGTACTTTAACTCATACTCGGACTAAACTAGTTTCATAGTTAATCGATATCAAACGATAAAAAAACGATAAACAAAATAAAACGAAACAATAAAAAACAAACATAAAAAAGAACGAAATAAAAGGGAGAAGAGGAGGATTTGATGCACCCTCAACCTACATGTATCGTTGACACCGTCTTGGGTCATAATCGATCGTAGATTTTATCTCGAGAGGCCGTCGTCGACGAAGGAACAAAGCAATAACACGTTTTTTTGCAAATCTGGACAGCAACTTTCAAACTGCAATTTCTCACTCGTTTCACGGTCAAAATTAGATTTAAAAGATGTTTTGAAAACTATAAAGAGAGGAGAACAGAGATCTTAAAACAAACCATGCTCTTTTTGAATTATTGGGCACGAAAAACGAGCACAAACAGAACTGGACAGACAGGAAAAGCCGCGAAAACAGAGTGTATGTCACTCTGTTTTTCGAGGGGATTCATGTACTCTCAAGGTCAATTTGGCTCGTGAATCTTTGTCTAAGATGTAGATGGATGTTGTGTGGTTAATTAGGAACAAGAAACTCGAATTTTGATGGAGGTTTGAGGGTTGAACGAAGGGTTCCAAAGAGGACACACAAACTGATTCTCAGTTTTGTATGTCGGTTTTGTCGAGGGTTTTTGAGAGGCAATTAGGGTTTGTTTCTGGAGTTTAAAGCTTGTAAGTGACGGTAGTATGTATGGAGAACTTAGAGGAATGAAAGTATGGCAGAGGGGAGGTATTTATAGGGAGTTAAAGTAGGGTAAAAGAGAGCAACAAGCAGTCGGGCTCCCTGTTTCGCTGCTGCTGTCCAGCAGCTTTCATGAGCTCGTGTAGGGTTTTTGAGGGGTGTTTCTTGGTGGGCAAGGCATGGTAATATGTTTAGGATAGTCAGGTGTGGATGGGTGGTCATGGGCACGGGTTTGGTAGCCGTTTGGAGCGGGTTTGGAAGTGTTTGATTGGGCTCGGGTTTGGAGAACGAAAACAGGGGGGCTGCTTGTTGCGTGAGGTTTGTGAAGGAGTTTGGACGTGGGTCGCATGGGAAAGGGCTTAGAATTATAGCTTGATATGTGGGCTAGGTGGGAGGTGAGATATGGGTTGCATTGGAGTCGAATACGGGGCAGTTTTGGTGTCGGATTTGGCGCTGCAAAACAGAGCAACGAAGTTGGTGTTGGGCTGTTTGGGACGTGATTTGGGAGGGCTAAGCCAGGGTTTTGTGGTGGGTTTTGGCTGGGATTTGAACACGGGTTGGAGGAGAGGGGATTGGGCCGAAAATGCGTCGAAAATCGAGCCCAAATCAAGTAGAAAACGAGCTCAAAAATCGCGTATAAAACCATCGTAAAAAATCGAGTTCTTCAAATACGGTTTATAAACGATATAAATTGATTTTTCAAATCAAATAACTAAAGAATGATTTTTCAAATCAAAAATATATTTTATTTTCAATAAAATAAATTTAAGAAAATAAATTCAAATTAAAACAATAAAATGAATTCACTTTTAAAAAAAACAAACATTAATTTAAATATCATTTAAATTAATAAAATACTTCGTCGACAACGGTCATTCTACATCGTAAAACGAGCCCAAATAATAACAATGACAACTAAAGAATACATGTGTCCTATCATCATCGGGTGTTTGTCGGGTTCTCTATAAATTCCAATATCGACGGATACGGGTATCTACAAATAGATTACATTAAATTGGAGAAATGATTCCCCGAAAAAGAAAAATAGAAATAACTATGTAAGTGTGCTAAAATGACGAAAATGCTGATATTGCCTCGAAATGCGCATCCGCGAAATTAGGAAACACGAAATATGGCAATTTTGACGTGTTTACCAAAACAATAACCCGTAGGAATAGAAAATTATTCGTTAAAGGATTTAGGAAAGATCCAACGCGGAAATTCACAGAAACAAAGTTGAGGAAGAGGCGCAACAGGAGCTGCGTCCCTTTGAAGAGGCGCAGCAGGTGCTGCGCCTGTTCCCAAGTGTATCCGTTCTGGCGGATTTTTGGAAACAGATTTTAGTATAAATAGAGACGTCGATGGAGGTTTTATTCACACAATTCTTCCGTCTCTTCTTCGTCTTATTACATAAAATTCTCACTCATCATGAATACTTTGGAGATTCGTCTAAAAGAGTGGACCAACGAGTTTTCCAACATAGAGAAGCACGATATGGGTGCTTATAATCTCGGATCTTTGTTGAGTTTGAAGCTTATCAAGGTTGCATTGTCAAACCATTCCTAGATGCTTGTCTTGATTATTGGGACCCGAATTATCATGTTTTTGCGTTCCCCGGAGGTGACATTTGCCCATTTCCTGAAAAAATTGTTGTGATTGGTGGGTGGGACCCAGAACACTTGCCTGTTATTCCTTCTACTTCACAAGGGTATAAAAACAAATTTAGAGATTTGCTTGGATTGTCTAGAATTGAGGTGGACCGTCTAGTGACCTCGAAAGGAGTGCGGATGTTGGACTTTATTGATCGATTCATTAACAAGGCCAGCCCCACTGTTTCTTATGTTGCCAGGCGAAGGGCATTTGGGTTTTGCTTGTTGCATGTATATGTCCTTCAAGGGCATGTTGATGAAGACTTGAGAGGTGATCCCCGTCTCCTGGGCCTAGTTGAGCAAATGGAGCTGCGCAGGAGCCCAGCTTGTTTATGTTTAGGAAAGATCCTATTGGACTTGGATAATAGGAAATCCAATCGCGACCTACCGTATTTGGGAAGTCCCATTATTTTGCAGGTAAAAGAACACTTTTTTCTTTTTTTCTTTCTTTTTTTTTTGTTTCGTTTTTTTTTCGTTGTTTTTTTTTTCTTTTTTTTTTTTGAAGTCTAATACCCGCTTTTGGTAGGTCTGGCTTATGGAGCGCCTTCGATTGATCGAGCCCCAAGTTCATGTTCCTTCTTATCATGCTCGTTCGATTACAATGAGGACTAGGCTTTACATGGTAGACTTCACTCGGGTCTGCAATTACTGGGAAAACAAACTGAAGAGTGATGATGGCCCTTTGATTAGATGGGTTGTACCATGGTGGCATCTCAAATTTGTCACTGGAGTATCTTCCTTGGATCTTACCCGATCTGTGCGCATTCCTGGCTTGGAATTCATGGTATGCATCTTCTCGGAGAGGTTGATGAGACAAGTTGGAATGAAGCAGATGATCCCGAAGCTTGACACTCCCATGATCGCCGTGGAGCTTACTACTGAGAGTCGAAGGGAGTGGGCCATTAAATGGGCTCAAAGAAACGTGTGGTTCTTGAACTCTTCTGTTAGTGCCTTATGGGTGTCGGACTCCTATCTGCGGTGGAGGAAAGCTACTACTCCAGAGGAGCGTGAGAGATTGAGGAAGCGCGGGCCCGTTGACTACAAGGTGCGCGAAGTGGAAAAGGAGAAAGAGAAGCATCTGACTGAGGGAGAGGAAGAAGTCGGGTTTCGAGTTGTTCATCCTTCGAACAAACCGAAGACCTCTCCTGTCGTGGACAAAGTGGTTGATAAGCATGGTAAGACTAGGCCTCGAGAAAGACCGTTGGTGATTAGGTCCGAAGTGGCGCAAGAGCGTCCGGCTCGAGGTCGTGACAAGAAGTATGACAAAAATGACAAGGGCAAAGGGAAGATGGAGGAATAGCCCATGTCTTTATTATTATTTATTATTATTATTATTGTAATAAGAAGTTGGGGGTTTTTAGAATCTTAGCTTATTTTTATTTTTTACTTGGCATTATTATTTATTATGTAACGTATTATTATTAGAAATGAATAAAGAGGTTAATTGGTTATGAAACCGTTGTGACTTTCCATTTATTATTCTTGTCGAATTCCAAATGCAATTGCAGATGTCCTTCTATTTACATTTTGAAATTAACGGGTTGTATCCTGTGAAGGATTGCCTACGTATTCATTTAAAAATGAAATCAAACCCTTGCGCGTAGTTCGAGTAAATGTAAAAGAATAATTGTTCGAAGCAAGAGCTTGTAATGAACTTAGGAGATAAGCATGAGCTTTTTACTTACTCTTAAGGTGCAAATTTAGTTTATTTGATGATATGAGGATGACGAATTGTCAAAATGCAAGAGCAGAGTGACATTGGCTTATTTCAGCTTGGCCAAGGGCCGTTTATTTAGTGCCACAAGAGCGACACGTGAGGTTACGCGAGGCGCGTTTTTGTTCCTATTCTAGGCATAATATCGTTTTAGTTGGTCAAGGTTTGTCGGGTTGGCAAATTCATTCCCATCTAGGTCTGTAATTCTAACTGCACCCTCTGGAAGTATGGACTTAACTAGAAATGGCCCGGCCCAATTAGGTTTGAATTTTCTCCGTGGATCGACAGGTAAAAGAGCTCTAACCGACTTGAGTACTAGGTCTCCTTCCTTGATGTTCCTTGGCTTGACCTTTTTGTTGAAGGCTCGTTTGATACGTGCTTGATAGGTTTGGACATTATGCAATGCGCGTAGCCTACGTTCATCCAAGAGGATGAGTTCTTCATATCTATCCCTCTTCCAATCGGCTTCCGGGATTTGACTTTCGAGTAAGATACACAAGGATGGTATTTCTAGCTCGACTGGCTGTACAGCTTCCATGCCATAGGTCAAATAGAAAGGGGTGGCCCCAGTGGGCGTCCTAACTGATGTGCGATATCCCCATAAATCAAAGGGTATTTTGCTTGGCCAATCTCGATAGTTGTCAATCATTTTCTTGATAATTATGACAACGTTCTTGTTTGCCGCCTCTACCGCGCCATTAGTCTGTGGTCTATATGGCGAAGAGTGGTGATGCCTAATTTTGTACTTGGCTAGCAATTGCTCAGTTTCAGCTTGGAAATGTGATCCATTATCACTAATGATCTCATGTGGGCAACCGTATAGACAGATGATGTTGTTCTGTATGAACTTTGCCACGTTTTTAGCCATGAGACTAGTGTAGGAAGCCGCTTCTACCCATTTGGTGAAATAGTCGATTGCCACTAGGATGAAACAGTGACCTCCATTTCCGGCTGGGGTTATCTTCCCGATTATGTCAACTCCACAGGCAGAAAATGGCCAAGGAGATGTCATTGTATAGAGCAATGAAGGAGGGACATGCTGTACATTCCCGAAGATTTGGCAGTTGTGACAATACCTTACGTATTTGATGCAATCGGATTCCATTGTGGTCCAATAGTACCCCAAACGTGTGATTTTCTTTGCCATCATGGGCCCACTCATGTGAGGACCGCACTCTCCATCGTGAACTTCTTCCATCACTTTACGCGCCTGTGAATGATCAAGGCAACGTAGGATTACACCAAGAGGTGTTCTTTTGTATAGTTCTCCTTGCATGAGAACGTATTGGGAAGCTAGTAGACGTATAGCACGTTATCCCCTTTTGTCCATATCTGGTGGATAGGTACCGTTGAGCTTGAAATTTAGGATTGCTTGAAACCAAGGCTCCTCTGTGACTTCCTCTTCGTCGGTGATTTGGTGGACATAAGCTGGCTCTGATCGTCGTTCGATACATAAAGGCATTTCTGCCATGTCATCTGGCATATTAATCAAAGATGCGAGTTTTGCAAGAGCATCCGCAAATTGATTTTCTTCCCAGGTTGGTGTAGATAGGTCACGTGATCAAAGAATTGGGCAACTTGGTCTATTCTGGCTTGATAAGGTGCTAAGCTTTCGCTTCGGATTTTCCAAGATCCCGTAACTTGATTGATGATCAGGGATGAATCCCATGTACTCGGAGGTTTTTAATGCCTAAACTCACTACTGCTTGTAGTCCAATGAGACAAGCTTCGTATTCTGCAGCATTATTTGTCACCTCGAAGTCGAGTTTGACAGAGATCGGTGTATGCTCGCCTTCAGGAGAAATGAGCAACACTCCTATTCCAAATCCTCTTAAGTTTGATGCTCCATCAAAGTAAAGGTCCCAGGAGTCTACATCAGTTTGGAGTATATCCTCGTCTGGAAATGACCAAATATCTATTGTTTGTGCAACATTGATGGGATTTTCTGCAAAGAATTCGGCAACGGCGCGCCCTTTTATAACTTTCAGGGGCACGTACTTGAGATCGAACTCTGAGAGCATCAAAGTCCATCTTGTTAATCGTCCGTTGAGGACGGGTTTCTCGAAGAGGTACTTGACTGGATCCATTTTGGAGTATATTTTGACGGAGTAGCTAAGCATGTAATGTCGTAGCTTCTTCGTTTCCCACAAAAGAGCGAGGCATGTCTTTTCAAGTTGTGAATATTTTTACTCGTACTCCAAGAACTTCTTACTAAGGTAGTAAATAGCCCTTTCTTCCTTTCCTACGGTTTGAGCTAGCATGGCGCCCATGGTTGTTTCAGTCACTGTGAGATACAGACCAAGAGGTTGATCTCGTTGAGGTGTCATGAGCACGGGTGGTTTAGCTAATATTTCCTTGATTCGGTCAAATGCCTTCTGACAGTCATCATCCCACATGGTGTGATCTGTTTTCTTTAGCTTCTTGAAGATAGGTTCACAAATCATGGTGAGTTTCGATATGAATCGACTTATGTATTGTACTTTACCCAGGAATCCTCTGACTTCTTTTTCTGTTTGAGGTTGTGGCATTTCGATCAGAGCCTTAATTTTGGAAGGGTCTATTTCTATACCTCGTTGGCTTACAACGTATCCCAGGAGTTTGCCAGATGTTACTCCGAATGTGCACTTCTGAGGATTGAGTCTCATGTTGTACTTTCGTAACCTTAAGAAGAATTTACGAAGGTTCGCAATATGCCCTTCTCTATCCTTGGACTTGACAATCATGTCGTCTACATATACCTCAACTTCTTTATGCATCATATCATGTAGGAGTGTGGTCGCGGTGCGTTGATATATAGCTCCGACATTGATTAACCCAAACGGCATGACCGTATAGCAATAGGCTCCCCATTGAGTGACAAAGGCGGTCTTATGCATGTCTTCTATGGCCATTTTGATTTGGTTATAGCCCGTGTACCCATCCATGAAGGATAGTAACGCGTGGTCTGCGGTATTGTCCACCAATATGTCGATATGTGGTAGAGGAAAGTCATCTTTAGGACTTGCTTTGTTTAAGTCTCTAAAATCAACACAAACACGGATTCTCCCGTCCTTTTTGGGTACAGGTACTATGTTGGCTACCCAATCAGAGTACTCGGAAACTTTGATGAACCCAGCTTTGAATTGCTTATCGACTTCTTCCTTGATTTTGAGAGCCCATTCTGTCCTCATTCGACGAAGCTTCTGTTTTACGGGCTTGAAACCTGGCCTAATTGGGATTCTATGTTCAGCGATATCCCTGTCGATCCCTGGCATGTCTTTTTAGGACCAAGCGAAAACGTCTTTGAACTCGTTTATGAGGTCTATGAAACTGGCCCTTTCGGTGGGGCTCAAGGTAGTCCCTATCCTAATTTCTTGGGGTTCTAGTTCAGTTCCTACATTGATGGGTTCGGTGGGGCTCAAGGTAGTCCCTATCCTAATTTCTTTGGATATGTAGGGAGGTATATCAATTGAGTCTGGATTTGGGTCATCCTCAGTATCATCGTAAACAGAATTGCACTCAAGATAACACAAAGAGTAAGCAGAACCTGATTTATTCATATTAAAGTTTGAGAAAAGTTGAAACAAGGAAGCCATCTGATCTGTGGTCAGCGGCGGTAAAGGGACAGTTGTTGGGACATTTCCCGAACTCCTGTTGCTATTTAAGACTAAGCTAGGAGAAACAAAGGGAATGGGGATGACGACAGGAGGAGACTCCTTAGTGACTTCTCTAGACTCTCACTCTGACTCCGATTCCGACTCTAACCGAATTCATCGTCTTCTGGTTCTCCTTTGAACATCTCTCCTTCTCCAGTGGTGAGCTTAAAGAGTCTTCCTTGATTGTTGGTCCACTTGATTGACTTTCTCCATCCTTTTTGCTGATTCACGTTTGTTTCTGTGATTAACGCGGTAGGGTTGAAGTGGTCGTCTTGCAGTATCACAGTAATGATCTCATCCTGCGCGGCTCTAACAAATCGATCTTCTCTAAACAATAGACTAACAACTTGTTCGTCTAAGCAAGGTGTTTGACGAGCTTTGACGGTAGGAACCGTTTCTGGAGGAATGAAGTAGCAATCGTGAAAGATCTCGATTCCGACTAGCTTCCTTTCGAGATAGTGCCAAGGTTCAGGAAATCCGTGAAAGAGTTCTAGACTTCCTTCCTTAACAAAGTATCCATTTAGGGTAGGGAGATAGGGTCGCATTTGGACTCCTACGTACTTACGGTTTTGAACTTGAGCAAGCATCTCGAGAACTTCCTCTTTAGTGGGTTTGTACCCTAGTCCAAGTGGTATTCTTTTTTAGTTGCCTTCCTTGTAGGGTGCGAAGGTGTTTCTTCGGATAGGGTTCAAAGGCATTCCAGGGAAGTATCCCTGGGATTTGAGTATATGGTTGACCACCAAGTTGGAATAGGGATCGTAGTATAGGGGTGCCAATTCACTTTCTATGACACTTATGCTTTGAAAGCCCCCAAGTTCATATACTGGATCCGCAAGGACTTGATTATTCGACTTCTTTTCAATTATCGCCTTAATGGGTGACGAAGTGATCGTCACCACTTTGCCATTTAGTGGAATTTTGATCTTTTAATGAAGGGTGGATGTTACCGCTTTGGAAGCGTGAATCCAAGGTCTTCCTAGAAGTATGTTGAAGGAAGCTTCGATGTCCACTATTTGGAAGTTAACCTTTCGCTCAATTGGCCATGTGGCTATGGTTAGGTTAACGAGTCCTACGACCTTTCGCCGTGTTCCATCATATGCACGGACACCTTGATTGGTATGGGTCCAATCCGACTCTTTCATGCCTAGTTTGTATGCCGTTTTGAGGGGTATGACGTTGAACGCGGAGCCATCATCAACCAGGGTCATTTGGCACATTATTCTTTAGACAAACAACGGTGATGTAAAGAGCCAAATTGTGACTATCGCCAAAGGGTGGCAAATCTTCGTCTGAGAAAGTAATATGATTACTTAGCTTCGATGATTCTTGGAAGACCAAGTTCACTACATCGTCGGGTGTGGAGTTATGTGCTACATTTAGCTTGGCCAAAGCTTGCAGTAAAGCTTGGCGATGTGGGAATGAGCTTGCTACTAATTGCCAGTCTGAAAGATCAACCTTTGTCTTCTGTAATTTCTTGAGCAAATGATCAGTGGAGTCATCTTCGTTATCGTTTGATGTGACAACGTTGGTTGGACCATTTTGAGTAGTACTTTGATATGGACGCCCCGAATGGGTTAGGTGGTCCACATCTTGGTCTTCACCATTTTGGACTATTTCCTTGACTAGGGAGTGTTCAATGAGATACTCGTCCTCATCATCATCGGCCCATACTCCATTGATTGTAGCTAGTTCCCTCATTCTCATGATCTCGTCTTCTAGTCGTGTGATTTGGTCGACTAGTTTATCAACCACAGTGTCTATTTCTTGCATAGTGGCATTTTGAGAAAAGATTAATGGCGCATGTTCTTTGGGTGTCGCATTGGGGTCATGTAAAGTTGTCACCACATTTTCTAATTCCCAAACTTGTCTATCCACACTTCTTGCCCATGTAATGAAGTCGGTGATGGTAGGGGAAATGGTAGAGTAAAACCCTTCATTCTCGATTGCCTGGATTTCATTTTCAACTGGAGAAATGAGGTGTGAATAATCTAAGGTAGATTCTTCACTTGTGATCACTAGAATTCCAAGAGGATTCTGAGTGTTATTGGGCTTACCTCCCGGCGGTATTGGTAGTCGACCATCCTCTATCATGTCTTGAAGCACATTTTCAATTTGTAGCATTTTTCTGTATCGTGCCCCTTACCCCTATGATATTCACAGTATGAGTTCTCGTCGCAGAACTTGGACTTCTTTTCGGGTTCGGGAGTAGGTCCTATGGGTTGGAGTTTGCCTTGTTTCATTAGCCTTTTTAGAGCATTGGAATATGTGTCCCCAAGATTTGTAAATTTCCTTGATGGGGCACTCTTCTTGGATGGCTCGAGGAGGTTAACTTCATCGGTCTTGCTAGTGGAGCCGCAAGAACGACTTGTTGAGCCTTGATATCCTCGACCTACCGTTTTGGACAAGAGCCCTTTACGGATGTCATCTTCGATCCTTGTTCCTAGTACGGTTAAGTCCTTGAAAGTTTTAATGTTTTGGTACCTCAAATGATTGGCATAGATGGGCTTTAAGTTGTCCACAAATTTCTCCATAAGGGTAGCCTCATCCGGGCGTTCAACTAGTTGGGTACTAGTCTTCCTCCACCTACTTAGAAAGTCGGTGAAACCTTCTTTGTCATTTTGGGTAAGAACCTCTAGAGTGCGCATGTTAACTTGGATCTCAGCATTATCCGCATATTGCTTAGCAAACTCGATCGCGGCATCTTCCCAAGTAGCGATATTCTTGTGTTCTAGAGAGTAGAACCATTGCTTTGGGATGGTGTCAAGAGATGAAGGAAAGATCCTTAAGAACATCTCGGGTTTGATGCCTTTGATAGACATGTAATCCTTGAAGGCACGTATATGGTTCAAAGGGTTCTCATGCCCCTTGAATTTAGGGATATCCGTCATGTTGAAGTTGGTTGGCAACTTGGAATTTACGGCCTCATACTTGCGATTATTCTCCCTATAAATGTCATCCCCTTTGAGGTACATCAATTGCTCCTCTAAGTATTGGAGTCGTTTTTCAGCTGCAGTCACACCCATGGGAGGGCTGTCGTCCCTAAAATCATTCACGAAGTCATCAACGACTTCACTTTCTCGAGGAGCAATCCTCGTTTCTACGGTATAGATCCGGCCCTCGATGGTGTCAAGGCGATCATGCACTTGGTCTTGAGTAACTTGGATTTGAGCCAGCGCGGCTAGGATTCGATCATTACTATCCTGGAGTTGATTGAAGTTCGCGTCGCTTGTTTCAGGCATCTTGGAAATTGGATAAGAGATCGACGACAAATCAAAACACGATCGACCATTCTAGCACACTTACTAAGAAAGAAAAGTTTTGACTCGTGAAGTGGGTGTGTGCCACTTGTGTCAGTGAGCTTTTGAAGAAAAGACCAAGTTTGAAAATATGTGTCCTAGTCAACTATAGTGTAGTTGTAGGAGTGGACTCGAAGTGAGGTTTTTGAAATGGGCTTGGGCCCGAAATTTGACTCGACAGAGTTTCGACTTGGTTTTGCGCTAATGATGGGCCTTTTTTCGAAATTTACACTTTAAAAGGGGTTTTGATTTTACAAAAATCGTCATGGTTTTGTTTAGAAATGGTGATCACGTAAGGTACAAACATTTATACAAGCATTATAATGGGATGCTGAGTGCATTTAAAAGGGTTTTGGTTTAAAGGGTGGGTTGCCATACCGAACAATCAAACCCGAAGTCTGTGGAGAGGCTCGTACAAAACAAGAGTAAGGCCGATTCCTAGTCCATTTCCTCAAGTAGTGAAGGTCCTTGATACAAACAAGAGTAAGCATCATGGTATGTTTGACGTCAATCGCTATCCATCCTTAGGCCCAAATAAGAATTAGGATCGTTTAGACGGGACGATTGGTCGAACGGGTTGGGTTGGGCCTAGGAAGGCCGAATAAACGATCTAGGAAGACCGAGTTATGAAAATCGACAATTGTCTCGTACAAACTATTCCCTAACCTTGTTCAAGTTTCACCCTTTTTGGCTACACGTAAGTGTATTATCCCCAGCGGAGTCGCCAAACTGTGGACATGAGGCCACGAGGGCGCTTGGGAAACAAGCGTTTGCATTTGTGGAGTCGCCACCAATTTTTATGGGAAATTGGAACCGTTCGAATACCTCGTGTCATGTCAAGACACAAAGTAGTGACATGAACACCAAGAACTCGTTACCCTTAGCATTCTATGTCTAGAATGACTTTCGTGAATGCCAATGAACACGGATGTTCACAGAGATCTGGAGTAAGGGGTGAGGGTACATATTAGGAAGCTCTTTTGATCGAACACCTAATCCCGCCCGCCTCGATAGCGGCCTCTACTAATGATTATGGAAGTTATTCGTACTCGATATATCGTCGATTATATGCATGCAATGCAACATCCAAGTTTTAATCCTAGCATGTGAGATTAGACTAAGTCGGTGAAACAATTAATTTAACAAATAATTGGGTCGAAGTTGGAATTAAGGTTCAATTACTTGTGAAAACATACAAATGATGAAAAACAACGAGAAATACAATAAAGGAAATTACAATAAAAAATTACAATAATTACATCGGGTTCAATTGATTTATGTCGAAAATACCTTTAAAACGGATAATTTGAGAAAGAGAATAAATAAACAAATTAACGAACAAATCAGTAGGTGATAATACGGTTAATAGTTAATTATACGTAAACTAATTAATCAGGTCAAGGCAGAACGGAAGTTCAGAGGCATAAATCAACCTGGAACAGGCGCAGCAGGACTGCGCCCTTTGAAAGAAGCGCAACAGTTGTTGCGTCTGTTCCAAGGGTGAGTTCTGGCTCTGAAGCCGGAACTGCAAATCGTTAATGTTAATTGATGATTTAAGGATTAATTATGATATTTACTCGGATGAAAGTGATTTAATGGATTTAATTACATATGAATGAGTCATAAAAGCAATAAAACATGGATGAGACGAACGTAAACGAATTAATGAAAGATTGATTAGTGACATAGGTGAACTAAATAGGTTAAATATGACAAATTAATGACGAATTAATGATGAATAGACAGATGGAAATATATCAAAGGTCGAATTCCAGAAACTCAATATGAAAGAATTGAATCTCTACAACCCGGATTGAGTTTAATGACGAAAACCCGCAAATATTGGATTATTTGGGATTTAAGTCGAATTTAATGATGAATTAAACGTATTAATGATGATAAATAATATACATGTGAAATTATTGTGATTGTATCAAAGAATTGACGAAAACGAAAACAAATAAAAGTTAACGAATTTACAGAGGACGAAGGAAGAAGAAAGGAAGCAGGAATTGCGGCAGCCTCACGAAGAGGCGCAGCCCAGTCTGCGCTCCTTCAAGAGGCGCAGCAGGCGGTCTGCGCTCCTTCAAGAGGCGCGCAGCGATTCTTTGCGTCCTTTCTCGACGGTTATCTTCTGGTAATCCGTAAAAAGGGTTTTAAAGCACGGTTTTAGAAATCGGTTTTAAGAAGTATTTTCGACATAAACCTTACATTAATGATACAAAAAGTAAATAACAATAAATAAAAGAGAGATTTACACCCTCAGACTTACATGTTTGACGAAACGAGATGAACTAAGTTTACGATTAGTGATGCTCGACTCGAATGTAACGAAAGTGCCCTCGTAAGAGGAAAACGATTAAGATTAATTAAGTTGATTGATTGTGGAGTTGGTCAAATTGGTCGATCATGCAAACGAGGCTGGTACTCAGAAGGATCCGAGCTTACGTGGTCGAATGTTCAAGCACGTAGACGCCAAATTAAAAGGTAAGAACGTGGTCTAGAATGCAAATGGAGAAGAGAAGGGCGGACACTCGCGTGATGAATATGAGGAGCGAAGGCTCCTATTTATACTAATCACGTGAAGGAATAGGGTTTTCGGAGAGACTTCGGAAGTGAATCTCGAAAAGATATGAAAAAGATACGAAAAATACGCAAAAAAGGACCTGGGAAGAGGCGCAACAGTCAGTGCGTCTCTTGGAAGAGGCGCAACACCTGCCGCGTCTGTTCCCAATTGGTTTCCTCCTGCGGAAGAAAGATTTCCGTGTTTGGTTTATGGAATGACGGGATAATCTTATTTTCCTTAATATTTTGTATGAATATTACGGGAAATTGTTTACCAAAGAATAAAAGATTGTGAAAGATTTACAAAATATGGAATAGAAATATCCGGAACATTCCAGAACATTCTGACTCGGGATTTAGCGATTATCAGAAAATGAAGACGGCTTTAGGCCCGGACTCCAAATGTACTCTAATTACTGTCAAAACGACCGTATCGGCGCGTAGATGACAACTAAGAGGTAGACATCAGTGTTTGAGCAATCACTTGACGATAAACTTATGAACTGTCACAAATCGTTCCGCGTACCAAACATGCGGCCCATTCATCACCGGGTGGTTTGCGGGAAGTGCATAAATGAGGTATCTACACATATAGAGCTTCTCCAACTTTTCTCATATCACTGATGGAGAGTCGTCACCAAGAACAGAATTGATGACTAAATCTGAGATGCACAACCTAACAGTACTTGCACACTTAATGCAAACCTCTTCGGAGTCGGCATCACTCATCTTCTCCGGCTTACCGTCAACTCCTTTCAAGGCTCTAGCCACGCCAAGATGAACCAGGAGATCCTTCATCCTTCTTTGCCAAAGGGTGAAACTACTTTTACCATCAAATTTTCGTACTGCAAATTGAGACTCCATATTTGACATCCTTGCCCATTAAACTAGCCACCAGACCGAGCCTAGTGGCTCTGATACCACTGTTGGGAAATTAGCGTCAATCTCCCATGCGCAACGGAAGCAACCAATCGACAAGTAAACCGTAAAAGTAAATAAATGTAAGCAATAATAAGATGAGACAATATTTTAGGGTCAAACTCAGGGCAAAACCTTCCAAACCGGAAGTAAAATCCACTAGCCAAATCGACTAGAATCCACTATAATAATATAGTACCGGTACAACGTAACCGTCCTGAATTAATACCAATTCGAAACCCACAATAATATAAGATAACAACCTTTAGCCCTCCTGTAATATTAGTCAATGCCACTAATATTACCCCTAGAGTAATCTCCTAAATTATTGTATAAAATACCCATTATACTGCCTCTCACCCTCAAACCCGACTTGCTATTTACCAAGCTAAGTCACCTTGTTTGATATTTTGTTGTGAGATGCATTTTCCAAAGGATTTACAATCCTTTATATAGCAACATGAAATGACGTTAGATTTTATAACATAAAATCACTTCACGTTATGATACAAATGAATTAATACAATTCATTCGTTTCACCAAGTGCTAATGCAATTTTCACGCAATGTTAAACTAATGCATTGACACTCATTTAACACTACCTAAATTACATGTACATTATTAATTTTATGTAACATATAACACTTAGCAAATTGAATACCGTATGTTGGATGTTTTAACCCAACAATTTCTTCTATTTAGTCATTTGTTTTTTTTGTTTTTGTTTTGGCAGCACTATTTAGTCATTTTTCGCTAATTTGTCTTCTTTTAAGGTTTGCTTTGTTCATCAACGGCGTCTCAATACACCATTTTTAACCCCATTGCTTGGAGACCTGTTCCCATAATTAATCATCGTGTCATGACCTTCGTCATTGTGCTATGCCATTGCGACCACATAAACTCAATATATTGTAACAGTAACCTTCAAAACTTTTGTAACTTGGTTACCCATATGGTGTCGATTCCTTAGTTTTGCATTAAGTCGGTCTTACACTAGTTTCTGAAACCGAATTTTTCATAACCAACCTTTTAATTCCCTATGTCTTAGTTATGTTGCAGAATAATGGTTTTTGTTATAAACTATTTGAAACAAAACTGGATCAAATAATATTCTGTAACATTCACCCTATTTTTATTATTGATATGAAGCTAGTCCTATAGGAGTGCATATATAGGAGAGGATATTAATCCCACATTGGAGAAGAGACGCAACAAAGTACGGAGCATTGGATAAAATGCTATCCCTCTATACTGTGAATCTCACGCAGCCATGTAATAACCACAAAGCGAACTATTCTTTCGCCTTTTACTAAAGAATACCGTGTGCTTGCTACTTTTAAGTGGCATACGTTTATTTTTGGAGGGGCTCTAGTATTGGAGCTCCCAACAATTCAATTGAAATTTTCCTGATAATTATATTCTGCATTTATATGTATTTTTTGTTGATTACATTTTAATGGAATGCATTTGTGAAAGTGTGTATGACAACAAGTCACGAAAGAAAAGGATGCATTTGTAAAAAAACAAGTCAATTATAATTTAGCTAGCACGGTCACTCCTCCTAACTAGTCATCCTGCATCCGACACGCGGACACACCTAAATGTGTAAGATACCTATAAATGAGGAATGAGATGTCGAAAGACCGAAAGAGATCGATTGATTAGAAACGAATTTGAGTGGGAAATGACAATAAGTTATAGTCAAAGTCAAATTTTACCTTCAATTATTTAAATTTATTATCAAATACATTTACAAAAATAAAATGGTGCGTTAATTATTATTATAAAATCAAGTATATTTTATTAAGTTTAAATAATGTGTATCGTGTCCTAAATTTCATGAATGTCGTGTCACATGTCATGAGTCCATGTCGTGTCTGTGTCCGGTTTGAAGCTATCTAGTTTATAATACGGTTCATTTGATTATGTTAAGTCGAAGATAATCTCTCTCTAAATAGCCTTCATCTCCCCTCTCTCTAAAAAACAAAAAACCCTAGTCTAAAGTTGATCTGCCGCTTCCACTAACCACACACTCCCCCTTCTTCCCCTACCCGACCGCCGGTGATGGGTCCTTCCCATGGCTCTTCTATGACGACCCCCTACATCTCCCCCCTCGTATGACCCGTTTTTTACCTCACCCATTTTGATCTCAGTTTGGGTTCCTCTGTTAGTCGAACTATTCGTGGTTGCCGCTTCAACCATGGGGCACTTGTCCCTCTGATTCCTCGTCCTGTCGCTGAAGACCTTGTATGCAACCCAAGGGTGTGCCCCTCCTCCTCCCCACCCCCCACCCCTAGTATGTCACTAGTTTTCAGGCCGTAAATTAGTTTCTTAGGTGTTGAATCGTTGTCACGGGTTTTGTCGCGGTCTTTTTTCTGACGGATTTTTCCGATGTCTTTGTTTTCGGTCAGCCTGGTGCCGTTTGTGTCGGGCTGTTTCTTGTTGTGTCTGTCAATGAGCTTAGCTCATCGGTTAGGTTAGGGACCGATTGGTGATCCCCCACATTTCCCCCACCAATCGGTCCTCAGTCCTTGTTGTGTTTGTTAAATGAGCATAGCTCATCGGGTCAGTTTTGGGACCGGTTGGTGATCCCCTCATTTCCTCCACCAATCGGTCCTTTCTCCTGTGTGTCTGTGTAGGTTGTTTTTTGCATGTAAGGCGGTGGGCCTGGGAGGATTCGCTTAGTGCAATGGGTGTCCTTTGCTGGTTTTCTTGGTGCTTGCTGGACATTACGACTTCCAATTTGTGTTTGTTGCGTCGTCGTTTTCTTAGGATGGTGTGAGGTCATGGTGGATGGGTCTTCCTTTTTTAGATGTGCCTGGTAGGGGAGGAATCGGGTATTTTGTAGTGTTGTTGGTTGGGTCGGAGGTGGTGGTTTCTGCTTCTTGTCGATGTTTGTTTTTCATTTATCGTGTTTAGCGTTTTCCCAAATAAAAGCTTTCCTTATTTTTATTTTCCTAGTTTTAGTTGTGTCAATAAGTTTAGTTGTGTTAATAAGGAAGTTACTAACTTTACATCCGGTGTGTGTTGGGTCCATCTTCCTCCGTCCTACTAAGTTGGTTTTGGTTTGGGGGCTGATCACGTGGCTCTTTCTTTTGCTCCCTATTTTTTTACTCACTTTTCCTGGCTACGAGTTTCTTGTGCGTATGAACTGTTGTTATTCAAAGTGTAGGAGATTTATCTCCTCTGGAGGTATGCTTTCATGGCCTACTTTCCGCCTTTCCTTTCTACGTCCTTGTGGCGTAAATGCACTTTGTTCAATCTCGATGGGTTAAGAGTCTCGTTTGTTTCCAGAGTTCGTGTATCACAACCAAGAAGATGAATCTCTGAGACACATTTTTGTGTCTTGTTTCGGTATTTCTCCGAAGCTCAAGTGACTACGATGAATAAAGATTGGTTTGATTTGTTGGCCACCTTTGATCGTCACTTCAAGAATGCTCTGGATATTGAAGTTGATTATCGTTTCCAGCCATCTGTTCGCCATCAACACACTTATGTTACCCGATGTAGTTACCTTGTTGTTTTAGTTTATGGTACTAAAATAAGTACATTTGATCAAATGAGTCAAATGTCATCTGTATAAGAACTCGTTATTTACGGCTGCAAAAAAAAAAGATTATGTTAAGTCACTTTTCCCAAGTTATTCTATCGATTTCTTTACTCGCTTTTAACAAATAGTTTCATCCAAGCAAGTAACTTTATACTCATGCAAATATGAAGTGTAAAGAATCCAGAGGAAGTAACAAGTACTCGATAAAGTAATGCATACCGTATGCAATATCCCACATATTTGTAACCCACATGAATAGATTAAGAAGATGAGCTTATGAGAAGGCGATATATAATTGTCCTATTGTTCAATGTGAAACTTATCTTTGCGCTTGGGGCAATGATGCAGCTAGTGAGGTAATAACCGAGGCGCGTCAATTGCTGGTTGAAAACTATTTCCAAACCCCCTCTTTGGCCTTGGCTTGTCCTAGGCCATTGAGAATTTCTGGAAGGGCTCCCTCGTTAGAGGGTAAAGCCCTACAATTGTGAGTTAAACTTTTTTTTTTCTTTACCTTCTTGTTGTTGATATCTAAAGTGTTATAGTTACTCTTGGCAAGTGTTTCACAATTTTTAGTTAATTCAATTTCATTTTTCAGATTAAGCATCTGATCGCTTTAAATTTTATACCTCGAGAAAAAAATATTGGGGACTTAAATTTTATACCTCTAGAAAAAAATATTGGGGACTTCTAAAGTGAAATTTTTTTCTCCTGATAAATTATTTAACAAAAAGAAAACTATCAATTCATTGTACAAAAATTGAGAAATTAAATTACATATGGAGAAAAATAAAAGTAGAGTAAAGTGGAAGTAGGCACGTGGGCTGGCACGACCAATAGCCTATTTTAACTCGACACGGGAATAAGTTATTTTAACACGACACGAGATTGATGCTGCTCGCTGCCTCGGCTAAAATTTGAGAAAGAAGTTTTATGTATAATCAGGCAAAGCACTACCAACCCGGGCAAGACACGCTTGGCCACACGCCCGCACCGAAAAAGCAAAGAAACAGTGGAGAAATGCCCAAGCAAGGCACGACAAGCCATGGGTCGTGGGCCGTGCGTAAGCCGCCATTTCCATTTAAGTTGCACGACACGAAGTTCACTTTCCTGTGCACGATGTCATTTTCTCATCTAAGCACGGTGTGCTGACACGAAGCACGGCCTCATACGGACCCACTTCCATCTCTAAAAATGGCAAATATGAAAACAGCTGCCCAATAAACTATTGTTTGTTCTATTTAGTCTTCTTTCGCAAAATTTTCTTCTTTTAAATTTTCTGTTCATCAATGGCAACGTCTCAATACACCATTTTTAAACCCCATTGCTTGGAGACCTTATCCCATAATTAGTCATCGTGTCACGATCGTCGTCATTGTGCTACCATGGCGACCACATAAACTTAATATATTGTAGCAGTAACCTACAAAACTTTTGTAACTTGGTTACCCATATGCCATATGGTGTCGATTCCTTAGATTTGTAATATATCGGTCTTACACTAGTTTCTGAAACCGAAATTCTGATAACCAGCCTTATAATTCACTTAGTCACGATATTAGTATAATAGGACCTGTTTTACCCAATATTTATGTAAATTAAAACTGATATGAAGCTAGTCCAATCACCCTTCACCAATTATAGGAGTGCATACGTTTATAGGAGATCAGGATATTAGTCCCACATCAGAGAAGAGGCACAACAAACTAAGGAGCCTTGTTTAAAATGTGATCCTCCTCTACTGAAAAACTCCCGCAGTCATGTAGTAAGCACAAAGCGAACTATTCTTTCGCCTTTTACTAAAGAATACCGTGTGCTTGCTACTTCTTAGTGGCATACGTTTATTTTTGGAGGGGCTTCCCTAGTGGAGCTCCCGACAATCCAACTCAAATTTTTGTACTATTTAACCCTTTAATTTATTTTCTACATACATTTAAGTTTTTGGATGTTATTTAATTTCATAATTATAATATTCTCTTTGTTCCATTCATTTGTTTAGCTTTTTTATTCTTTGTGAGGGGTATTTTAAAATCGGCAACTCTTTGATACGGAGTAAGTTGCATTTTTTAAAATTTAATGTTCAGTCCTTGATTATTCTAGTCTTGTAGAGATAAGAAACAAACTTAATAAAGACAAGAAGCCTATGCATAGTCGCATAGACAAATATATAGATGAAGGAAATAAGAAGTCATAATACATACTCTCGTATATAACAACCATATACCACATGTAGATATAGCAGAAACTTATACATAGACGAGTTTAAGGAGTTGTGGCAATCCATGGTGATGGATAAACAGGAAAAGCGAGTTGTGGTACCTTGGTTGTGGAAGGCACTTCATCAAGCGCCTGCGGATAAGCAGACTATGGCAATGCAGGTACCCTAGCTGTGAGAGGAGGAACAGGGCCACAAGGGTGTCATTATACAGGATGACCTGAATAGCGTTAATTCAATTTTCATATAAGTTGTTATATCGGTTTCTTTACTCGTTTTTTGACAAACAACTCTGTCCAAGCAAGTGGCTCTATATTTGTACTTCTACATATAGATGAGAGGAGGTAATAGGTACTCCATGTAGATGTAGTACTGCATATCGTTATGCAATATATACCATATTTGTATCCCACATGAGTAAATTTAGAGGATGAGCTTGTGAGAAGGTGATATATTATCAATTTATTGATCAGCGTAAAACTAACTTTGCGCTTGGGCAATGACGCAGCTAGTGAGGTACTAACCGAGGCGCGTCAATTGCTGGTTGAAAACTATTTCCAAACCCCCTCTTCGGCCTAGGGCTTGCCCTGGGCCGTCGAGAATTTCTAGAAGAGCTCCGTCATCAGAGGGAAAGCTCTACAATTCTTAAGTTCAAGTTTAGGCTTTACTCTTCCTGTATAGCGTCAAGCAGTTAACCCCTATAAGTTCGATTTCTATGTAATGTCTAAACCCAAGATTATTATATGGTTTAACGGTTAGAATAGGTTTTTGAATCTTGTTGTTCACCATGCAAAGGATACAGAAAACTGAATCACATATTCCATGATGGCTAAGTCTTCTTTAAGAAAGCTGTCCATCTGATCAACTGGAGTATTATTCAAAGGCCAAAGATAGTGGGAGGATTAGGTGTAGCGGATTTGCAGATAAAAATATGCAAGCGTGCTCTTTAAGTGGTGGTGACGTTTTTCAATGGAACACGAGTCACTTTGAAAAAGAATTATTTGTTCAATACATGAGCTCAAACAAATGGAGTGTTTAGAAGTGATGGTAAAGTTGCTAAATATGGCTTATGGAAGTCTATATGCTCTACTAGTAACTGGAATCTACACATTGAACAAGCACAAAACAAGGTATCAAATTACAAGTCGAGCGAAGGAATAAAGTCAAATTTTGGGAGGATCTCTGTATTGGCAATGTAACACTCAAAGAAGGACTTCCCTGACTCTTTAGTGTTTTAGTTCAGAAAAACGACAAGGTGAATGACATGGGTACTTGGCAAGGAGACGAATGGGTTTGGCAACTGCAATGGAGAAGATGACTGTTTTAATGGGAATTGCTACTGGTTGACCAACTAATTTTAATTATTGACGATTTCAAACCTCTAAGAGATAAAGACGATAGACAATTCTAGTACTTTGAGAAGTCAGGTTACTACGCATCTAAGTCTTTCGTCGATGCCTACTACAAATTGAAGTATAGCTCACTAGATCAGAGGATTTGGTTCAACCAAGTTTGGAAAGGACTCAAACCACCAAGGTATGAAATACTTTTATGGGCAATAATGTGGAAAAGGGTGAACACAAGATATAGGATACTGAAGTGGAAAGTAATGAATTGGGATGAAAGTAAATGTATTTTTTGCGGTGAGTGCTTGGAGACCGTCTGTCACCTATTCTTGCATTGTAAATTCTCGTGGCAACTATGGACTGATACTTGTAATGTGTGGGAGTTGACTTGGATTTGTCCCTTAGAGATTGATGATACTTTTCTTGTATGGAATAACTCTCACTTTGTTAGATTTGAGAAACGACTATGGGAAGCATTTTTCATTGCTATAGTGACGATTATATGGGAGGTGACAGATGAAGCTATTTTTAAGAAAAGGATGTCTTGCTGGCCTTACATGATGGATAAATTGCTTTTAAGGGTTGGTGTGTGGTGCAAATCATAAAAGGAAAATATACCTTATACGTTGGAGGAATGGTTGAGCAATTAGAAATCGCTGCGATCGTGGAAGGAACAAAGGATTATGGAAAGAAGGGCTTCGAAGGTTGGTGCTTGAACCCAATATGCAAGGCTTCTATCTTTTTTTGGAAAGGATTCAATGTTTTAGTTGTCTTGATATTTTTCGGATTTCTTGTGAACTTTTGTTTGGGATTCTACTCGTTGTAGGTCGCCGGGTTTTACCCCTTCTTAATAAAAAAAAAGTCTTCTTTAAGACAGTAATGTCATTCCATGACGGTTAAGTCTTCTTTAAGACGATAATGTCAACATTTATAATAAAAGTTGACCATTTAACGATAAAAATAATATAATTAAAATTGTTACTTTTAAAAATAAACCGATGGTAACATGCATTTTATGAGAAAATATTTACATTTCATCGTGAAGTGGTCACATTTTATTCGTCTTAATTTCAGTTAGAAAAGGCCCGTCTTAAATGAGAATGTTCCTTCTAAGAATAAGTCTTCACATACATTAACAATTGTTGTAAGTTTAAGTAGTGGGATATGGTGACTTATGAGAAACCTTTGAAAGTTTGTGAAATGGTAGAAGAATAATCAGAGTAACAACGCAGATAATGTGACAGGAAGCCATGGATGAAAGTTTGAGCTTAAACTTCTCAATTACTCAGAGAAATATGCAAAAGATGTAAATAAAGTTTGTTATGTATTAACTTAATGAATCTGTTACAATGTGTTGGTTTATAAACAAGTATAGACTAACTAATTCTTCAGTCAAAGTTTGTTACAGCAGTTAAAGTTTGTTACAAGTCCAGCTGTCAAGTCTTCTAGCTTCTTCCAAAATATCTTCGATGTCTTGCACATGAAGCTATCCTTGCTGAACAATCCTAACTTGGAAGAAAGAAAATTATGCTGCTGTTGACCCAGTAGCTTGGTCATTAGGTCAGCTAATTGAAGACTGGACTTCACATGATCAGTGCTTAAGAACCCTTCTTCTATTCTTTCTCTGATGTGATGAAAATCAACATTGATGTGCTTGGTTCTTTCGTGAAACACAGGATTAGCTGCTATATGTATAGCAGCTTTGTTGTCACAATGTAAATGTATTGACAAAGGAACTGTAACTTGAAAATCCTGTAATAAACTATGTATCCAAACAATTTCTGAAGTAGTATATGACATGGCTCTATATTCAGATTCTGCTGAATTTTTTGATACTGTTTTTTTGTTTTTTCGTTTTCCATGAGATGAGTGACTCTCCTAAGAGCACACAATGCCCTGTTATAGACCTACAGTTGTAGGCACATGAGCCCCAGTCTGCATCACAAAAAGCTTTAAGTTGCAGACTGATGTTGGCAGGGTAGAATAGGGCAGCATCAATGGTTCCTTTGAGGTATTTTACCACATGGAGAGTTGCCTGTAAGTGTGGCTCCCGTGGTGTATGCAAGAACTGGCTTAGATGTTGTACAGCATAGGAAAGATCTGGTCATGTAAGGTTTAGGTACATCAGCTTGCCTATCAGTCTCCTGAACACTTCAGGATCAGGTAAAACAGTACATGTATCAGTGGACAGATGCAAACCCTTAGGTAAGGGAAATGGTGTTGCCTTAGCATCTTGCATCTTAGTATCTTTGAGGATATCCATCACATACTTACTCTGATTAGCCAGAATTCCCTCTGCAGATTGCATGACTTCTAATCACAAAAAATATCTAATAAGACCAAGATCCTTTATAGTAAAAGCTTGATCAAGAGCCTTCTTTAACACTGGTATAAAGGAAGTATGATTCCCTGTAATCAATAGATCATCCACATATACAAGAACAATGGTAACCAAATCCTCTATCTTCCTTACAAATAAGGAGTAATCACTTTTGGACTGTACAAAACCATGACTAAGCAATAGTTTAGTCAGTTCCTTATTTCACTGTCGAGATGCTCGTTTTAAGCCATATAGAGATCTTTTCAATCTGCAAAATTGCCCTGGTGAAGCTTTACTGTATCCCTCTGGTGGTTTCATATATACCACCTCATCTAAGAAGCCATATAAGAAGGCATTATTAATATCCAATTGATGAATTTGCCATTGTTTGGAGCTGCAACAGCTAATAAGATTCTAATTGTCACAAATTTTGCCACATGTGAAAAAGTGTGCTTGTAATCTTTCCCTTCCACCTGACTATATCCTTTTGCAACTAACCTTGCTTTATATCTCTCTACAAAACCATCTGGGTTAAACTTGACTTTATACACCTATTTGGATCTTATAGCCTTAAATCCTGAGGGTAAGGACACTAATTCCCAGGTATCATTCTCCTCAAGGGCTTGGATCTCCTTATTCATAGCTGCCACCCACTGAGGATCATACTTAGCTTGAGAATAGGTAGATGGTTCAGAGGTGTTCAAAACAGCATTCAAAGACACAGACCAAGAAGGTGAGTGAGTGGAAGTATTGAAAACAGAAAAAGAAAGAGAATTTGGTGAGTTGGGAGTAGGAGGAAGAATAGATTGTATTTTGGGAGGAACAATGAAATCCTTGAGTCTAGAAGAAACTTGTCTAGTTCTGATGGACTGTCTGGACACTGCAGGTGCACTACCAGTAGAGGTGAGTACAGGTCCAGGGCTATTTGTCTGTGAAGTAGAATTTTGAAAGAACAAAGAAGAGATGAAGTCATTATTTTCAATGGTTTCAGCAGGATTTTGAATTGATTGAGTGTGTGGATTTGATGAGACTGGATTATCTGAAACATGAGGATGATCAGTACCATCATCAAGAATTTCAGGATGCAAAATAGGAAACTCAAGAGGAGAATGGGTAGTATTTGTGGTAGAATTGGAAGTTTGAGATTTAAAAGGAAAAATAGATTCTTGAAAAACAACATCTTTGCTAACAAAGATCTTGTGAGTGTCCAGATCATATAGCTTGAAAGCCTTTTGGCCAAAAGGATAGCCAATGAATATGCACTTCTTGCCCTTAGAGGCAAACTTGTCCTTACTTGGAGTATATTGCAAGGCATAATATTGACAGCCAAATACTCTTAATTCTGTGTAATCTGGTGTCTTATCAAAAAGAATTTCATATGGAGACTTCCAACCTAATACAGCAGATGGTAGCTTATTGATGATATGAGTGGCTGTCAACAAACTTTCCCCCCAGAACTTCTTAGGCAGCCTAGCATGCAATAACATAGCCCTTGCAGTCTCAACTAAATGTCTATGCTTCCTCTCCACTCTGCCATTCTATTGTGGAGTTCCTGGTATGCTCTTTTGATGTAGTATACCCTTGGTATTCA
Source organism: Silene latifolia (assembly GCF_048544455.1). NCBI lineage: Eukaryota > Viridiplantae > Streptophyta > Magnoliopsida > Caryophyllales > Caryophyllaceae > Silene > Silene latifolia. Next base: position 18,446,631 of record NC_133536.1, read on the forward strand.
TTAAACCAAGGCAAAACTCTTGTACTATTTCAGTACCATTGTCACTTTTAACAACCTTGACACTAGAGTGGTACAAATTCTCAACTTGAGCCAAAAAACCTTCAAAAACTGAAGCAACTTGGGTCTTAAACTTTAGCAAAAAATTCCATGTCACTCTTGAGTGATCATCAACAATGGTAAAGAAATAGTAGGCTCAAGTAATACAGGGAGTCTTATAAGGTCCCCAAAGATCGACATGAATAAAAAAAAACATTTATTTGCTCTACTAGAACTTCTCATGAAAGGAAATCTATGTAATTTTGCTTGCAAGCATGTGTCACACACATAATTCTTCAACTTATTACATTCAGATGGATCAATACATTGCATTTTAACTAAGGAAGCGTGTCCTAATCTGGCATGTAAAAGTTCAACAACAGCATGACTATTACAAGCAGTAGAATGAATAGGATCACTATTACAGTTAGACATATTTGATGAAGAACAGTCACTACTAAGAACATTATGAACAGCTTTATTATCAATCTTATTATGAGCAACAGACATAGTTTGGGAACCAGAAGCTCTCTGTGCAGTGTGTCTCAACTTGTACAGCCCCTTTTCTTGTATACCAACTGCCATAGGACAGCTAGAAACAGGGTCCTGGATAATGCAATGACCCACAGAAAACTGTATTAGTAATCCAGTAGTAATTAGCAACTTGCTTACAGACAGAAGATTATGCCTAAAAGCTGGCACAAATAGTGTCTTAACTAAGACTATGCCATTAGGTAGTCTAATATCTTCAGTGTAAGCAACATTTTGAATAGATCCATCAGGTAAACCTACTTGTAAAGGCACAGATAATCTATGCAAAGTAGTAAATAACGCAGGATTGCCACACATATGATCAGAAGCACCTGAGTCTATAATCCATTCAGTGCTAGATAAAGCAGTGTGAGAATGATTAGCTAAGGATATACCTGCAAAGTTAACAGATACATCTGAGCTATGAAAAGGATTATCCTGCTTAGCCTAAGCAAGATGCATCATTTGATTGTAGAATGTTGTCAATAGCTGAGGATCAAACTGAACTGGTGCAACTGCATTATGAGCATAACCAGAAGGACCAGGTGCATTAGGAACATAACATGGAGGTGCTTGAGATCCATAACCAGGGGGTGCAGCTTGAGATACATAACCAGGAGGTGCAGAAGGTCCAGCAGCCTTGTTATAACCAGAATACGAATTATAACCAGGAAAAACGCCAGGATTCGAACTAGAGTGAACTGTTGCAGGAGAACTCGTTGTATTACCAGAAAAACGAGCTAAAAACTTCTTCCTCAGTTCAGGATTCTTCACAAAACATGTCTCAAGTGTGTGACCTTTCTTCTGACACTCAGAACACAAACGATCATCAACTTTGGCTTTCTTTGGATCTCTTTTTCACACATTCCAGGGTTGTTTACCAGCAGAATTTGTTGCATTCATAGTACTTGCTTCTTGACCAGAATTGATCACATTTGTTATCATCTTCTGACTTTCTACTTGCTGCACAATTGAATATGCCTTGTTAATCATAGGCATAGGATCCATGGCCAGAATATTAGTCCTTAGATTCTCATAGGCATCACCTAATCCCATGAGAAAATTGATTACTTTTTCTCTTGAAGCAATCTCCAACAACTTCTTGTACAAATTACAAGTGCATTTATCCATAGCACCACAACTGCACTCAGGTATCTCCTCTAACTCCTCGACATCATCCCAATGTCTCTTCAGCTTGTTGAAATACTCAACAACAGTAGAATTCTCTTGCGAGATGTTCTTCAACTCTTTCTTCAGCTGATACAACAGTGGTGCATTGGACTGGCCATATCTTTCACATATGTCAGTCCACAGCAATTTCGCTGATTTGCACGATAAGAAACCTTCCTTAATCTCTGAATCAATGGAGTTGACAAGCCAACACCTCACCATATTATCACAACGCATCCACTGAGAATGCTTTGGAGAATCAATTGCAGGTACAGCAACAGTTCCAGTGATAAAACCGCGCTAATTCTTTGTATTCAACGCCATCATCACACCTCGACTCCAAGATAAGAAATTCTTGCCAGAAAATGGCGTAGATGTTAAAGTCATGTTTGCGTGATCAGAATTGGATAGGAAAAGAGGATCATCATACGGATTGTTGTATGATGCATCACCAGCAGAAGTTTCAGTAGCATGCGTCATTTCGATGATTTTAAGTAAAGAAATAAAAAACAAACGCGGAAATATGATGTAAAATGAGAGATTTCAAGGAATTTTGAAAAGAAAAAGAATGAATCTGTATGTTTTTGTGTTTTGTGTGAATTAAAATCTGGAAAATTAAGAAAAATGCGGAAGAATGATGAACAGGTAAACAGAAACAGGATCTTAATCCTGCTCTGATACCATGTGAAATGGTAGAAGAGTAATCAGAGTAACAACGCAGATAATGTGACAGGAAGCCATGGATGAAAGCTTGAGCTTGAACTTCTCAATTACTCAGAGAAATATGCAAAAGATGTAAATAAAGTTTGTTATATATTAACTTAATGAATCTGTTACAATGTGTTGGTTTATAAACAAGTATAGACTAACTAATTCTTCAGTCAAAGTTTGTTACAGCAGTCAAAGTTTGTTACAAGTCCAGCTGTCAAGTCTTCTAGCTTCTTCCAAAATATCTTCGATGTCTTGCACAGGAAGCTATCCTTTCTTGATGAAGAGCATCAGCAGCAGTCCTCTAATTCACAAAGTTTGGCTATGAACTGTCGGAAAAAATGCGTGATTTTCACCTTTCTCTAATTATATCGTGAAAGAATGGTTAGGAAAGTTGTTTTGGAAAATGGTTTACCCTAATAACTGAATGCATATATAGAAAGCGATAAAATATCGAAAAGACGTGAATATTACAAGTAGAATACTAGTGTAAAACGGTTTTACACAAATTTATGGTAAAACGGAATCCTTTATTAACCATTTTTACCCATTAATTGGGCTATGTACAAATCCGTTTTACAATTGTGTTAGTGTAAAACCGCCTTATTCAAAACTTGCTATATTCCAAGAGAACACAATACAACACACTTGCTAATGTGTATCCAATGTGACGAAAATACCAAATCTTGCCTATCTATAAAACATTATTAAAAGGGTAGCCTAAAAAAGCCACGTAGACAATGCCACATGAGATGAAAAAAAACCACGTACGCAATAATAATGTGACTTGGCAAACTAATATGACATGGATTATCAATTTATTATTATATTGCATTAATTTAATTCACTTATTTCCTTCAAAAATCCATCCATATTCCATTAGCTTTAAACTTAATTAACTCCAAAAAAACTACAATAAAAAAATACGCATTAACTATAAGTTAATAATTTCAAGATATTTCATATGGAGTAGTATTATATGTATTCAAAATAAAAAAACGAATACATGAAACTAAGAACGAAGATGAATAAATGAAGTTGAAAAAAAAAATTGTATCTATACAATATAGTTAAAAGGCTACTTAAAACATTTAATTTTAATCCACATGTCAATTTTTTATAAGTAAATACTAATTCATCTATATTGATTACTTGATTATTTATTTATACAATATTATAAAAGTCTAGATTATGTATTAAAAAGTTATCTTTAAAATTGTCACATGCTTATAAGTACAAAAAAATTTAAAAAAATATTAACTGCAAACACAAAAAATAAATTAATACAAACTCTTTATTTTCCTCTCATAAATTTGATTATTAATATACTTATTTATTTAACCTTTAATTTCTTTTATTTAATAGGATGGTTTTTTGGTTTTCTCTCACCATCATTATAATTTGTAGTTATCATAATTTTTTTATCTCCCTTTTAATTCACAAAATCGTTCCTCTTCCCTCAAATAAATTGTTAAAATTAATCAATAATTAATAACAAAAAGTCTCCTATATAACTATTATAACAAACCTAATTTTCATTTTTATTCAAAAAATTGGTAGGTAAAGTATACATACATAGATAATTAAATGAATTCTTTTGCTTTTTATCCTTATTATGTTTTAAATTTATTAATAGTAAGAATATTATTTAGTTATTGTTTTTGTGTTTATATTGAAATTGCAGGAAGATGACATACTCAATTATCAATAACATTGCATGAAATCTATACTATCTAATTAAAAGGGTAGCTTAGAACATTCAATTTCACTTCACATGAGATTTTCACACCCCATTAATTCTTATTCATTTTAATTGATTATTTAATTATATTGACAATATGACATGCATGGAATAATAATTGAATTTATAAAACTATAATCTATAAATAAAAAGTAAGCCAAATTATCTACCATTATCTGAATGTCATATTTTAAATTTCATAAGATAATTTCTAAACCACTCTTATGCAAAGTGGATTTTGTAAAAATAAAAAAAAATAAGAATAATAATAAAGCAAATCTTTTACATTCCATTTCTCCTTTGCTCCATATTTATGTATATATTAAATTTCATAATAATGATAAAAATCTATAATTCAATAATCTAAATATAAAATATATAAATCTAATTAAAAGGCAAGCAAAACTAACTATTATCATTTACATGTCATATTTTAATTACATAATAAGACAACATCTTAAATCAATCTCCTGTAAAGTGGATCTTGTAAAAAAAATATAATAATAATAATAATAATAATAATAATAATAATAATAATAATAATAATAATAATAATAATAATAATAATAATAATAATAATAATAATAATAATAATAATAATAATAATAATAATAATAATAATAATAATAATAATAATAATAATAAAGCAAAACTTATACATTCCATTTCTCTTTATTCCTTATTAATGTTTATATTAAATTTCATAATAATGAAAAATGATGCTCAAAAGTCGTGAACCTTGATTCATATTTTTACCTATATTAATTTTGATAATAATGAAAAAAGGATGCTCAAAAGTCATAAAACGCATCTCAATTCTTTATATATTTTTGATGGAAGACAAAATTTATAAGCCAAAATTTTTCTTATCTTTATCGTCAGTATAACTAAATGTATCACTAAACTTTCCTATCATTCTATTAACATCAAGCCAAGTGTATTAAGGTTTTAAAATTCTTAACTAATTTATTTACTTTTTATGTAAGTTCCATTGGGTCATGAAATGTTCATCACATTTTCAATTTCATCGTTTGTGTTTGTTTTGTTCTCATTTAGGGGCTATCAAGATTTGTGGTGTTGAGCTATTCAAAGGTAATATACTTACATCTCTACGACTTCATTCTCATTCCCTTTTTCTTTCACTATTTAAGAGGAAACTTAAGTTAACAACGATAATATTGCATAAAACAAATTTCACTATTTTGTTGGTTAATTCAGACTAATTACTGAGTTACTTTTTTTATTATAGGGTCGATTCGTTGGAAAAACAAGACTATATGGAGAAGTAAAATACTAGAATAGCTTAAATAACTATATATTGGAGACTAATTACAAGATTGACGACATCAACGTAAATGACTAATAGTTTTTATTTTCTTTTTTTTCAAATGTATATTTTATTTTGGTATTTGTTTTTTTTTTTCATCATTTTACCTTCGAAAAAATAGCTGTAACACCCTCATACTCCAAGTGCCTTACCAGGACCACTTAAGGCATGAAAGTGCTACCATCTCGGTTACCCGAGGCAATGATAATCATCAGACAATAAAGAAACATATTTAAATAGTAAATAACGTTTAATGTTATTACATGCCAAAAACCAAAACTGATAAAGAGGTACAAGTTCTCCAAAACTGTCTACTATCAAAAGACTATAAAACTATCAAACACAGCGGAAGACTTCTAAACTGCGTCGTGGTGACCCTCCCAGTTATCCCATACGCATCTGCTCATACCTGCTCAATAACTGCTCACCACCCCCGAGTGGATCACCACAGTTTTTAAAACATTTAACGGGATCATTACTAATTACACAATAACAATGCCACAATGGAACAAGTACACAAACAGCTCCATCGTCACATCAACCCCAGTCTCCATAATCAACTCCTCATAACCGGCTACACACTAAAGTGTGTAGCCCTGCCAGAGTATCCATCGCAACAGGTTACTCCTCGCCGCCAGTGGGGGACCGCAGCCGTTTCCACCTAAGCCCCGCTCATCTCCTTCGAGCGATAAACCCAAGTCTATAAGGGATATTAAAGAGGACAAAAATGAGTATAAAGAAACATAGATCAAGGGGAGTAAGATAGATATAGGATATTAATCCCACATTGACGAAGAAACATAGATCAAGGTAAGAGCTAAGTGGCATATGTATATTTGTGGAGGGGTTCCCTTAGCGGAGCTCCCAAAAATTCATCTCAAGTTTCTTTAAAATTCATTTTTCTTTTTTAGTTAAATTTTACTCCCTCCCAGTCACTATAATGTTCTTTTTTTTTTCGAAACGGATTATTCAACTAATGTTCCCTTTTCTATTTTTAGAAAATTTTACTCTTATTTTATATTCATTCCTCTCTCCTATCACCAAACCCACACAACTCTTTTACTCCTATTTTATTACTTTCCTTTATGTTTTGGCCCCACAATTCTTTATTTAACTACTAATAATTCATCCATCTCTCCTATCATCAACCCCACACAACTCTTTTACTTTTATTTTAATATTTTTCCTTAAGTATTGTGCCCATATCAAATGGGAACAATATAGTGACTGGGAGGGAGTATGTTTTTGTTAAATCAATTTTAAGATAATAAGTTGCATATTGTTAAATTAAATATCAAATCTATAACTCTTGAAGATAAGAGACCTTTGTGTAGATAGATAAATTTTAAGATAATAAGTGGCAGGCGTTACAAAACATCTTGGTATGATTCTTTTCCCGCCTTTAAGTATTTCAAAGAGGCCATGGTAGCTCAGGGTTGGGTAAATCTGTTGGACAAGTATAGCCCTATGTACTCTTGTCCGAGATTATTCAATTCTATGCTACTGTCAAGGTTAATGTTGCATCTGGTACCCTCTCGACCTACATCAATCAAAAACCATTTGTCCTTACAACCGAACAACTTGCGGCCCATTTGGAGATTAATGATGTAGGGTTAACCACATTTCCAAAACGTGACTGGGGTGAGGTTGAGGAAGTCACATCTACCGAGGTTGTGAAAGTTCTTAGACCTCATGATGAACATGGTCCTACAAATATCTATGCTCTTGAACTCTCAGCCCCAATCCGATTTATCTTCAATCTGGTCTATAGGAACCTTGTCCCTAGCAACAACAGTCGGGGGAGATGCTCTCTCCTCGACATGCTCCTGATCCACCATATTGTCAAACACATTCCCATTAACCTTCCTCGTCTCATGTTCCATCGCATTAATGAGATAGCTGCAAAATTTCAAGACGGGAACTATGATAAGAACATAGTGGTTCCTTATGGGATATGGCTTTCTCTAATTTTTGATAAGGAAGGTTTAGTGTTGAAAGGGATTCCCGCTGTTGAGAAGCTAAGTGATGAGATGACTTCGGGCCTCCTTTCTCGAATGAACATGGAGATCCAAAATGGGAAACTGACAAAGAAAAATCAGGGCAAAGGTGATGCCACAGTCCACGCTACTGTTGATCTAGGGGTTGTGATTAGTAAGTTAGATCAACTTATGGGGATGGTTAATCGCTTGGTCAAGGAGAATGTCAAACTACGGGATGAGATGGGTGATCTTCGTACCATGAATGAGGATCTTTTTGAACGTCTTGACAAGAAGAAGCCATCCTCGTAACTTTAAAGTTGCCTTTCTAACCCTCTTTCTCCTTAAGCTTTTCGGATCTTTGCTTTAAGAACTTATTTTGAAACTCTTGGATGTTTTTATTTTATGCTTGAACTTATTTGCGTGTGTTTTGACAGATTTACCTATGCTTGAACATGTTTTATCCTCCCTTGATGATGTCAAGAGGGAAGTAGTTCAAACTATGCTTATGTGTGATCTTTTAACTCTTAGGCTAACGTTCACCGTAATTATGTCTTAGCTTCCATGATTAGATGTTTTACTTTGGCCAAGCATGTTGCACCCTTCGATTACCTTGATCATGTTTATGAATTATGTTTATGTTGAAATGACCAAAGACGACTAATCATGGGCTAAGGGGAAAAATCACACATGTTTGGACTTGTCATCATCAAAGGGAGAATTTGTTAGAACACATTAAGTTGATGATGACAAGTCCCCTTTGTTATTTGATTGTTTGCTTTTAGTTGAATGATTAGTGATTGAAGCAATCAAATGGACTTTTAACAATGATTCAAGATGATCAAGATAATCAAGAAAGTCAAGAAAATGATATTTTCTAAGCCTTAGTCGAAAAATGTAAGAGTAAGTGTAACATTCTCGTTTAAGTCAAGTTATGGCAAAACCATGCAACAGTAGGTTCTACTGTGGTTTCTGGTACTACCGTATGGAGGATGTCTTTCGACAAAATGTTTTAAGTGTTAAAACTTTGCAAATTTCAAATCTTAAACATTTGAATTTTCAAAAGCTTGAAAACAATCTGAAATTCTTGAGTCACAAATCCACTTGACTAAGCCTCTAGATTTGTGCAAACACCTTTTACTTAAATAGTAAGGAAGACTTGTCAAACTTCTAAAGTGAGAAAAGTTTTTTGCCATTTTGGTAAAAGGTCACATGTTGAGTGTAGTAACTTAAGTTTTCTGATTTCTTAAGCCCCAAGCCTATAGTTTAACACTTACCATCACTCAAAGCTACTATTTTAATATTGGATTTAATTTTCCTAAGTTGTACTTACCTAAGATTAAATCCACTATAAATAGAGTGTCTTAGTCTCATTTATTTCTCAAGACTTTCCAAAGCATTCATTGTAAAACATTGCAAATCATTTGTGCATTTAAAGCTTTGTTCTTCAAGTGTTTGCAAAACGTTTTTTCAGATTTTAAAGTCTTCATTTGTTTTCGAAAAAGCTGTAAAACCTCCGAGTATCAGTTCGCTGTACTGTGACATAATGAGTTTGTTCCATGATTTTCGTGTTAGATCTTAATTGTGATCTCCATGTTCATTTAGTGAACTCTTGAGATTCAAGAATTTGTAACACCTTGAGATAGAACCTATAAACTCTTGAAGTGGAGTAGCTTTAAGTTTAAGTGCAACCGGAGTAGGTTGGCGAGTTGTTTTCATTGTAAGGGGTTTAATAAGTTTGAGTAAATTTCTAAACAAGCAATAAAATAACGGTTGGACGTAGAAGTTTTTTCTCCGCTGAAGACAAGCTTGTTCGGCTCGTTCTTCCCCTTTTCTTTCTACGCTCGTGTGGCGTAAGTGCACCTGGTCTGTCCCGTTGGGTTCAAGGAATTGTTAGTAATACTTGTTGATGTGGACGACACTGCTCGTGTTCAACCTATTCTTCATCGTCCTGCCCTCGTTACTTCAGTTTACTTTGTTTTAGTTCTAATTTTAATTAATGTTTATGTAATCTTTATGCTTGAGTTCGTTGTACTAAATTTGCTAGTCGGACTTCTAGTGCAACTTAGTCCGTTAGTTTGTTGTGTAACATTTGGGGTACTATAATTCCCTTTCTCTTACTGACAAAAAAAAAAAAAGTTAATCTATCAATTTCTTTACTCGCTTTTAACAAATAGTACGTAGTTTCGTCCAAGCAAGTAGCTTTATACTCATGCAAGTATGAAATGTAAATAGTCCAGCACAAAGGAAGTAACAAGTACTTGATAAAGTAATGCATATACCGTGTGCAATATCCCACATTTTTTTTATCCCACATAAATAGATTAAGATGATGAGCTTGTGAAAAGGCAATATATAATTGTCGCATTGTTCAGTGTAAAACTTATCTTTGCGCTTGGGGCAATGACGCAGCTAGTGAGGTATTAACCGAGGCGCGTCAATTGCTGGTTGAAAACTATTTCCAAACCCCCTCTTCGGCCTTGTCTTGTCCTGGGCCGTTGAGAATTTCTGGAAGGGCTCCCTCGTTAGAGGGTAAAGCCCTACAATTCTGAGTTTAAACTTTTTTTCTTTACCAAAAAATCCCCTCGAATAAATATTTTTGCAAAGTATTTCACAATTTCTAGTTAATTCTATTTCATTTTTCATTGGGGACTTGTAAAGTGAATTTTTTTTCTCTATATTTGACAAAAACAAAAATTGTCAATTCATTGTACAAAAATTGAGAAATTAAATAACATATGGAGGAAAATAAAAGTAGAGTGGAAGTGGGCACGTGGGCTCGCACGACCAATGGCCTATTTTCACTCGACACGGGAATAGCCTATTTTAACACGACACAAGATTGATGCTGCTCAGCACGACACGACATGTCATGCCTGGGTGAAAATTTGAGAAATAAGTCTATATGTGATATAAAGGCGGAAGCTTTAACGAACTTTTAACGAACTTAGAATCGTCACGTAGTAAGCGCGACGTGTGAACAGAATTTAACAAACTTGTAACGGATAATTAGCTTGTTATTCGGCCTTGAATACAAGCTAATGGTGTCCAACGAACAAACTACCTCCTTTGTTTGTTAGACGAAGATTTGAATTACAATCTCAAATCGGGTCTGTGATCAAAACTTTGATCGGATTTTTATTAAACGTTGAATGAATAAAAACTAACACAAAAGTTCCTTATATATTAACTAAAAACTATGATTAATATCTCTAACTTATTCACCAAGCTGAATAAATAAATATATTCCTAACTTAATCACCAAGCTAATCTTAGGATATTTTATTCCGACTATAATAATCTTTCCTAATCGAATCCACTTCTCTCAACCTGTCGTTGGGCCTCCATTCATCAACAAACACACTTCACCAGAACCCGAATGTAACCCAGCTCCAACAAATGCAACCATATCAACAGGTCTCGGGTTCAACCCCTGCTCCAACATTCAGTTAATAACTACGTCATCCATTATACTTGTATCACTATGTCTACTCAGGCAAAGCACTACCAACCCAGGCAAAACACGCTTGGCCACACACCCACACCGAAAAAGCAAAGAAATAGTGGAGGAATGCCCAAGCAAGGACGACAAGCCATGGGTTGTGGCCACTCCATGGGCCGTGCGTAAGCCGCCAATTCCATTTAACTTGCACGACACAAAGTTCACCTTCTTGTGCACGGTATCATTTTCTCATCTAAGCACGGTGTGCCGGCACGAAGTACAACCTTATACGACCCACTTCCATCACTAAAAATGGCAAATATGAAAACAGCTACCCAATAAACTATTGTTTGTTCTATTTTTAGTCTTGTTTCGCAAACTTTTCTTCTTCTAAATTGTGTTTTGTTCATCAATGGCAACGTCTCAATACATCATTTTTAACCCCATTGCTTGGAGACCTGATCCCATAATTAGTCATCGTGTCATGATCGTCGTCATTGTGCTACCATTGCGACCACAGAACCTCAATATATTGTAGCAGTAACCTTCAAAACTTTTGTAACTTGGTTACCATATGGTGTCGATTCCTTAAATTTGTAATATGTCGGTCTTACACTAGTTTCTTAAACCGAAATTCTGATTACCAACCTTTTAATTCACTTAGTCATGATATTAGTATAATAGGACCTGTTTTACACAATATTTATGTAAATTAAAACTGATATGAAATTAGTCCTATCACCCTTCACCAATTATAGGAGTGCATATAGGAGATCAGGATATTAGTCCCACATCAGAGAAGAGGCACAACAAACTAAGGAGCCTTGTTTAAAATGTGATCCTCCTCTACTGATAAACTCACGCAGCCATGTAGTAAGCACAAAGCGAACTATTCTTTCGCCTTTTACTAAAGAATACCGTGTGCTTGCTACTTCTAAGTGGCATACGTTTATTTTTGGAGGGGCTTCCTTAGTGGAGCTCTCGACAATCCAACTAAAATTTTTGTATAACTTGTTTTCTACTTACAATTTTAGAGCAATTGCAATGAGAGGTTGTTTGTCTCGGGCTTTTAAATAAGAACTTATAGAAAAAGTTTGTCCCATTGCAAAATAATTTTTTTTTACAAATGATTGGTACCGGAGGGATAAAGTTTGTTTACATAAATTTTTTTTACAAATGATTGGTACCGGAGGGATAAAGTTTGTTTACAAATGATAGGTACGGAGGGAGTGCTCCTTGATAGGTTGCATTTTTTAAAATTTAATGTTAGTCCTTAATTCTTGTAGTCTTGTAGATAAGAAACAAACTTAATGCATAAATGTTCATTCTACAATTGTTGAAGACAATAAGCCTATAGTTAGTCGCATAGTAAGAAGTCATAATACATACTCCGTATGACTGTATATAGCAGAAACTTATACATAGATGAGTTTAAGGAGTTGTGGCAATCCCCGGTGATGGATAAACCGGAAAAGCGGGACTGTGGTACCTCGGCTGTGGAAGGCACTTCATCAAGCGCCTGCGGATAAGCAGACTCTGGCAATGCAGGTACCCCGGTTGTGAGAGGAGGAACAAGGCCACAGGGGTGTCAACATACAGGGTCATCTGAATAGCGTTAATTCAATTTTCCTATAAGTTGTTATATCGGTTTCTTTACTCGTTTTTGACCAACAGCTCCGTCCAAGCAAGTGGCTCTATATTTGTACAACTACGAAATCGGTTAAATACAAAGAGTAAGAGTCCAATTGAATAGAGGAAGTAATAGGTACTCCATGTGGTACTGCATATTGTATCCAATATACCACGTATTTGTATCCTACATGAGTAAATTCGGATGATGAGCTTGTGAGAAGACGGTATATAACCAATGTATTGATCATCGTAAAAACTCTCTTTACGCTTGGGGCAATGACGCAGCTAGTGAGGTAATAACCGAGGCGCGTCAATTGATGGTTGAAAACTATTTTCAAACCCCCTCTTTGGCCTAGGCTTGTCCCGGGCCGTTTGGAATTATTCGAAGGTCTCCTTCGTCGGAGGGTAAAGCCCTACAATCTACGGTTGAGTTAAATTCTTGTAGTTGCTTTTGGGAAGGGTTTAGTGTTTAGGGTGAGGATTTGTGTTGTTCCTTTTATTTAGTTTGTTTATCTCGAATTTTTCTTCTTTTAAGCTTACCTTTGTCATCAATGGCGTCCCATACACCATTTTTACCCTCATTGTCTTGAGAGTTGATCCCATAACTAGTCATAGTGTCATGATCTTCGTAATTGTGCTACCATTTCGACTACTCAATATATTGTAGCGTTAACCTTCTAACACTATGTAACTCGGTCACAATATGTTGTCGAAATCCCCTTTTGACAGTAAGGTGGCCGTACACAACATTTTTCTAAAGTCGATTTTTGTATAACTACCCTTTTACTGTAACGAGTCATGATATTAGTTTAATAGGGCCCTTCTGTATAAAACAACCTTACATAAGAACATCCGTCTACAAATATATTAGACTCTTTCGGTTAGAAAATAATGCTTTTTCTTATCAGCTATTTGAAAAAACAAAACTGGATTAAATAATGCGGCATATAGGAATGGATATTAATCCCACACTGGGGAAGAGACACAATAAAGCAAATAGCATTGCATAAAATGCTATCCTTCTCTACTGTAAAACCCACGCAGCCATGTAGTAAGCACAAAGCGAACTATTCTTTCGCCTTTTACTGGATTAAATAATGTACTCTTGTTGCTTAATTTGATGTCTGAGCACTGGGAGTGGAGTGGACGAGTTAAGCCCGAAAAAGTGGGAAAAAAATTAGAGGCCTGACTTGTGGTTAGAGTAACCAGGTTTTCGTAATTATTTTATTCGCGCCAACAAATTATACCTCAATAATTTCCAAAAAAAAAATTTCTACTGATTTACTTACCTAGTTGCTTTAGGACTTCCTTATTGTTGTCAGTAACGAGAACTCCTCACCCAAGTAACAAAGCATATATATATATATATATATATATATATATAGACATGTACCATACATAATTTCATAATCTTTCACTTAAAAACAATTGCAAATTATACATAATAAACAACACTAAAATCAGAGAATTTCATCAAAATCGTCATGGATAAAGTGAAAGAAAAAGACAACCTAAACATGAATAATAATACTACTAATAAGAGATTAATGAAGCTCAAAGATAATGAAGATACTAAGGTGCAATCATCGTACGCTCAACGATTGGAGAATTCAACCCGAAAGATGCAAGAAAGGTACAATCAAGCTAAAGATAGCCGGCAAAAGATATGCGTGATCGGGTTGAATGATGCGCCTAACCCACGTGGTCGTGGTGAGACTATGGTCAAGAAGTTATTACCTAATGGCGTTAGAAAGCCACCGGTGTCTAACGTAAAGCGTACCTCAAGTTGTGTCAAAGATGGAGGCATAAGAAGAAATTCTCAAGGGTATGGCGGCATCAAGGGTAACAATGGAACTTTTGAGTTGTCGAAGAAACGGGATGAATTGAATGAAAAGAGGAGATTGAATGAAGTATACAAATTGTCGTACGCTGAAAGGGCGGAGATGGTGAAGAGGAAGTTGCAACAAGGCTATGATCAATGCGAAGAAGAAAGCCGTAAGAAGGCGTGTTTCATTTGTTAGATGGAGGCTATGAAATTTGGTCGCTAATTGGCTTTAGCGACTAATTTATGAACATTAGCGACTAACTAAGTTGGTCGCTAACTAGCCTTTTCCTTGTAGTGTTCATTGATCAATATCTTAACTATGCTTGAAATAGTTTTTTACAACGAATAAGGGATATTAAAGAGGACAAGGTAAGAGCTAAGTATAAAGTAGGATTCTTCAACCTTGAAAAAATCACGCAGCCATGCATTGACCACAAAGTGAACTATTCTTTTACCTTTTACTAAAGAATACTCAAGTTTATTTAAAATTCATTTTTCTTTTGTAGTTAAATTTTATGTTTTTGTTAATCAATTTTAAGATAATAAGTCGCATATTGTTAAATTAAATATCAAATCTATCTACAAGAAACCTTTGTGTAGATAGATAAATCGATGAGTAAATAACAAGTTATATTACATATAATAGCCAGACGACACATAAACTTATAGTACACGAGTTTAAGGAGCCATGGCAATCCCTAGCTAGTGATGGATAAATAGGAAACACGGGCTGTGGTAACTCGGTTGTGGAAGGCACTTCATCAGGCGCCTGGGGATAAGCAGGCTCAGGTAATACATGTACCCCAATTGTGACATGAGGAACAAGGTGTCGTCTACAGGATCATCTAAATAGCCAGGAGCGTTATCATAGTCAGGATCATCATCAGGTGTCGCAGTATCAGGAGTCTTGGGGCCAGGAAGATCGTCTCTTTAGACATATGAAAGTAGATTGCGCGCGACAACATTGATCCGGTGATGGCTCATTAGTGATAATGTAATTAGTAAAATGGTTAATGCCAAGGATGGGTGGTAGTGTCTTGATCCCATGGCTTAGTAACTAACATTTGTTTAGTTGTTTGTTTATTTCAGA
This sequence comes from Silene latifolia, assembly GCF_048544455.1. NCBI lineage: Eukaryota > Viridiplantae > Streptophyta > Magnoliopsida > Caryophyllales > Caryophyllaceae > Silene > Silene latifolia. The sequence goes on from NC_133536.1 coordinate 18,462,109, forward strand.
ATTCGTGTAGTATTGAGAAGGGTTAAATAGATGGAAGATGTGGGTAATGAGAAGAAGAAAACTAATGCATACCATGTGCAATATATAGAAGTGCAAAAAATCGAGAGGAAGTAACAAGTACTTGATAAAGTAATGCATACCGTGTGCAATATCCCACATGAATAGATTGAGAAGTGGAGCTTGTGAGAAGGCAATATATAATTGTCGTTTTGTTATTGTAAAGCACATCTTTGCGCTTGGGGCAATGACGCAGCTAGTGAGGTATTAACCGAGGCGCGTCAATTGCTGGTTGAAAACTATTTCCAAACCCCCTCTTCGGCCTTGGCTTGTCCTTGGCCGTTGAGAATTTCTGGAAGGGCTCCCTCGTTAGAGGGTAATGCCCTACAATTCTAAGCTTAATCTTTTTTTTTCTTCACCTTCTTTAGATTTCAAAATTTTACGACTACATTGCTGATATTATATTTAACGGAATTATTTTTTCACATACAATTTTTCATTATCGTTCCATATAATACCCTTACCACCTAAAACCTAAGAAAATTAACTCTTATACGAGTAACATTTTTTTCACATACAATTGATTTAAGGAATTGAACAATGGATCCTAATCCGAAAGCTTGTCGATTAATCAAATTAGGGACGTTGGTGGTTCGCGGTGGCTTGCGTGGTGGCTGGTGGAGAAGAAGTTGGTAATTAATCATATTTATGATAATTCTTCAACTTGATGGGAGTTAAATTATTCAAAACAAGGGTTAACAAAATTGGATTAGCCAAAATTGCATGATTCCAAATCATTACTTTTTTTTCAATTTGAAATACAAAAGATCAATTGAAGTTCGCATATTACAATCTATAGTACGACAATTGAGTTTTGCATTATAATGATTTGCAGCATTAAGCTCAATCCCTTGCCTTGTTGAATGCGAATCATAATGAATGGATATTGCTACTCCGCGATTGGTTGTTCATCCTCTAGCCTTATGCTAGAGTTTTTGGTGATCTGTCACAATATTGGGTCACCATTATTAATTTCCTTCACCTGCTTTTCATAAGGCCGCGACCCTCAATGGATTTACATCCAACAAAATTGACATTAGAGCAATTAACGCTGGACAGGGGACTGGTAGGGATTGACTCGGCGGAGTATGGGGTAGGCCAAAGGGTGGGGAAGGTAAGTTTATGTATGTGCGTGGTTTTGAGCGAGGGTGGGTAAGCATGGGTAAAATATGTGAATAGAAAATGACGAGGAATGCCCAAGCAAGGCACGACAGGCCATGGGTCATGGGCCGTGCGTAAGCTGCCATTTCCATTGAACTGGCACGACACAAAGTTCACCTTCCTGTGTACGGTGTCATTTTCTCATCTAAGCACGGTGTGCTGGCACGAAGCACGACCCAATACAACCCACTTCCATCTCTAAAAATGACAAATATGAAAACAACTACCCAATAAACTATTGTTTGTTCTATTTAGTCTTCTTTCACAAAATTTTGTTCTTTTAAATTTTGTTTTGTTCATCAATGGCAGCGTCTCAATACACCATTTTTACCCCCATTGTTTTAAGACCTGATCCCATAATTAGTCATCATGTCATGATCTTCGTCATTGTGTCACCATTGCGACCGCATAACCCGAATATATTGTAGCAGTAACCTTCAAAACTTTTGTAACTTGGTTACCATATGGTATCGATTCCTTAGTTTTGTAACAAGTCGGTCTTACACTAGTTTTTGAAACCGAATTTTTGATAACTAACCTTTTAATTCCCTATGTCTTAGTTATGTTGCAGAATAATGGTTTTTGTTATAAACTATTTGAAACAAAACTGGATCAAATAATATTCTGTAACATTCACCCTATCACCCTTCACCAATTATAGGAGTGCATATAAGAGAGGATATTAATCCCACATTGGAGAAGAGACATGACAAATTAAGGAGAACTACATAAAATGCTATCGTTCTCTACTGTTAAACTCACGCAGCCATGTAGTAAGCACAAAGCGAACTATTCTTTCGCCTTTTACTAAAGAATACCGTGTGCTTGTTACTTCTAAGTGGCATACGTTTATTTTTGGAGGGGCTCCTTTAACGGAGCTCCCGACAATTCATCCCAAGTTTCTTTATAAATTATAATTCACTTTCATCCCGACTTTTAAGTGGCGTACGTTTATTTTTGGAGGGGTTCCGTTAATGGAGCTCCCGAAATTCATTTTTTTCCTGATGATTCATCTCATGTTTCTTTAAAATTCATTTTTCATTTGTACGTAAATTTTATATTTTTGTTAAATTAAATATCAGTTCTATAATTATTGAAGACAAGAAACCTTTGCATAGATAGATAAATAGATGAGTGAATAACAAGTTATATTACATATTACATATAATAGCCAGACATCACAAAATAAATATAGCATAAACTTATACATAAACGAGTTTAAGGAGTCGTGGCAATCCCTGGTGATGGATAGACTGGAAACGCAGGCTGTGGTAACTCGACTGTGGAAGGCACTTCATCAGGCGCCTGTGGATAAGCAGGCTCAGGCAATGCAGGTACTCCAGTTGTGACAGGAGGAACAGGGGTGTCATCTACAGGGTCATCTGAATAGTCAGGAGCGTTATCATAGTCAGGATCATCAGGTGTCGCAGTATCAGGAGTCTCAGGATCAGGAAGATCATCTCCTGAGACATCGGATAGTAGATTGCGCGCGACAACATTGATCCGGTGATGGCTCATTAGTGATAATGTAATTAGTAAAATGGTTAATGCCAAGGATGGGTGGTAGTGTCTTGATCCCATGGCTAATTAATATACACTTGTTTAGTTGTTTGTTGATTTCGGAATTAGTGTAGTATTGAGAAGGGTTAAATAGATGGAAGATGTGGGTAATGAGAAGAAGAAAACTACTGTTGGTTGAGAATACTTTTTGTTTATAGCTCAACTCCCCTATTACTCTTGTTCAAGTTAATTAAGTTAGTCATTAAGAAGTAGATTTGACTTCTTGATAACATTACTTGATACGAATACTAGTGAGTATAAAATTGTGTAATTTCTCAACATAATTGCATTTGGAATAATAGGTTTACTGATTTGTTGGATTACAATCTTTTTCATAGGACAATAGCTTTTGGCCGTGAAACTTGAAAATGGTAGTCTTGTAAAGCACTGACTAATTTTGAAATAAAAATTAAGGTGTTAAAGAATTAGAGAAATACTACTCCCTCATATTCACCTTTTTCTTCCCTATTTTCTTAAACGGATTATTCATGTTTTCTTCCTTATTTTTTTTTGTTTGATTTGTGTGGTTCAAATTCAATAACATGTGGGGTAGTGTGTTTTGTGTGGTCCAAATTCAATTTCTTATTTCTTGTGCAAAAAGGAAAGGGGAAGAAAATGGTAAATATGAGAGAGTATTTACCTTCTCCTTCCAATTTTCTCTTCTACCTTCTAATATTATCTTCCTTGTTCTACTTGTCTTATGACCCCACTTGATATATACTCCCTCTTATTCACCCATTTCCTCCCTCTTTCCTTATTTGTTGTAGTTGGATTTTCTTCACTCTTTTTTTTTTTTTGGAAAGTGTTGTGTGGTCCAAATTCTACTACATGTGAAGTAGAGTGTTTTTTGTGGTCCAAAATCATTTTCTTATTTCTTGTGCAAAATGGAAGAGGGGAAAATGAATGAATAAGAGGGAGTATTAATTAAGTTGGTTGTGAGAGGGTGAAGGGAGAAGGTTGGAGAGAATGTTGGTAGCACCCCTCTAAGAATTAAGTTTTGAACCCATAATTACTCTCGATGGTTGAGGCACCGGGACAAGGAGATTATTTCTTCACTAAGGCCCTGTTCTTTTGGACTTTTATTTGCCTTTTTAAGTTCAGTTCAGTTCCTACAAGTTAAGTTCCTATAAGTTCAGTTCATCTCCTATAAGCTCAATTTAGACAAGTTCATACAACTTATATTAACTAAAAATTCATAACCGTTTTCTAATATTGACAAACTGAAAAAAAATGTACGCTTTTCATTTAAATCAATACAAAAAAAAAATCCAATATTAAAATTATCCAATACACATTATAAATAAAAAACAAATAAACAAAAAAAATGACCCTTATAATTTGTTTATGCTAAACCGCCTACTCGTTACTTATTCACAAGCCCACCTATCTCATTAATTTTTACCCTTATTTCACCTATACCTCATTAATCTCAACAGATTGAGACATGTCTGAAACAAAGCGTAAGGAAGCTATGTACAAGGTATGAAATAACATAGTAAAAATATTTGGCGAAACAATGAATTTGATGGGGTCAATGAAAATGAAGATGAAGATGAAAGTGACGAGGAGGATGATGATATGGAAATAGTTGGTTAGAAAAAAATATAATATGTAATTTATTTTTTATTGTAATGTATTGTAGTACTTGTATAAAAAATAACTTATATAAAACGCAAAATTTTTATAAGTTTAGTTCGACTTCTTTAAGTTCAACTTATATAAGTTCAGTTCAGCTCTTATAAGTTCAGTTCAGTTCAGTTCATATAAGTTCAGTTCAGCTCCTATAAGTTCAGTTCAGTTCAGCAATTTAAACTCCAAAAGAACATAGCCTAAATCACTGAAAGATATACAAACCGGACCTTTTGATTTGGTCAATTGTGGGCCGAATTTATTTAGGCACGGTCCTTTGTTATCAGTTTTTCAAGTTTCGGTATTTGATTCGTTTCGGTTCAAGTTCGATTAATCTAGGTTCAGAGATTGAATTTCCTGTTTTAAAGATTAATCATTAAATAGTAAGAAGCAAATGAACATTTTATCTTCAAAAAACAATCATCTAATTATACAACGCATTTGATTTTCGGGAATTAAAATGTAATTATCACCTGTACTCCATCCAATTCTTCTTTTTTCTTTCCATTTCACTTTTTTGATTTCAACTTTGACCGAAAATAAATAAAAAAATACATAATATTATTACATAAATTTCAAATATTTAAATTTATTGTAAAAATATCTTTCATGCAAATACAAGTGAGAAAAAATAGTTGATAGGAGGGACTACTGTGGAAAAAAATAATTGGTCATTTCTATCTTAGACTGAAGACCAAATATTTCAGATTTGGTCCGATCTTAGACTGCAATTTCTAGATCCGGATCTTCGATCCACCAAATTGTTATTTTCGATCTTCAGTGCGGTCCAGTTTGATCCGGTCCCGTGTTGGACAAATGCTCACCCCTAAATATGGGTCAAAATTTATGCGTTCATAGTCCAAAATGTGTATTGGGCCCATTCGAATGCATCACATAATGGGGCAATCTCGAACTTTGACTCTAAAATTTACATACTGAACAATGAACATCATAATTTGGTGAAGAAGTTTTGGAGAAGAAGAAGAAGATGGAGAGAGAAGTGATAGAATCAGAACTTGTATTACCAACTTATTTCAAATTCAAAAAGATTCAAATTTTCGACAAATATCCAAAGGGTCAACCCAGAGGTAGATGGAAACATCTCAAACAAATTCTTCAAGCTGAAAATTACATAAATTTCCCTCCTGATGAACCTAATTGTATGCTTTCTTTTCTTTTTATCTCTTTTTATTAATTGCATTATTAATTCATCTATTTTATGTTCATATGATGGGTATTCGTTTGATTCAATGCCAAAGAAGTGAACTTTTTAGTTGTAAATCCGAACCCCACTTACCTCGCAATTTGTGGGAGCAATTGACGTATTGGGGTTATGTTGAAATCGATACTTTCCTGATTAATTTGAAAAAATAGAGTTTGGAGATTAGGGTTTAGTGATTTTTAGAATTTGTGAACTGGATTTCACTGCAATTCTTGTTTATGTTCTTATTTATGTGGAATTGAAGTTTGGATTGTGTTTAAGGGGAAGAATTTGGAAAAATAAGGGATCTTTTTTGTTTTGGGGGATTTCAATGTAGTTTTGGGTGGATGTTTTGAATCTTTGGGATTATTTCAGTGGGAAATGATTAATTGCTATCCCCCTAAACCGCGCAATTTGTGGGAGTCATTGAGGTGCATGAGTAATGTCGTTTTTGTCGTTGTCGCAGCTTATCTGCCTTTGTTGGGTGATTGATGAGAAATTTGTTTTCTGTCTTTCTTCGTGTTCTGATTGCAGATGTCAATATTGAGACACCGCCGTCTATGCATCCACCCAAGAGACTTTGTGACATTACAGGATATGAGGTGAGTTTGTTTTCATTTCTTTGAAAAATTTTGTATGTTTTAGGTATGAAGGATGCTTCCTGATCTCCTTGGTTCAGGATGTATCAAACTAAGCATGGTTTGCTGATTTTAAGTGCTTTGCCATTTGTCGTCTGTTAAGACATTTTTGGACGATAATGGCATTTATCGTTGTGCTGATATTCTCTAATGCTGAGAGCCACTGTTTCTCATATTATTTATTTGTGTGTTTGAGAATAGGGGGTTTAATATTTGATGTCGGGGTAAAAATGCACACAGCTTAATACGACAGACATGAATGCTGGAATGGAGTATTGGAGTATCATAGAAATCACTATATTATTCATTTGTTTTCGGATGCTTTGTTGTATGACTTGTATCTTTGGAAGGCCCTTGCTAACAATCAACCCCTCCCCCTGCCCCCCATTTCAGTCAGTAAATCGCAGACACCCTTTCTTTGTGTGGACATTGATATTGACTGAAATGGGGAAGAGGTTTGCTCAAAATCAGAGCAGCAGTAGTTGAGACTTGAGAGGCCCCAGTTTGTTACACTTCTATTTTGTTTATTTTAATCTTTATTTCGATCTTACGTTGCCTAGGAAGAAAGCTCTTACTTTTTTTTTTTGTTTTTCTCCATTTTGCGTTTCCTTAATCCTCATTCAGTAGGATTAACTGTACTTAGAAGTCAGAAGTTTGAAATCAGTTAATGACAATATAAATGAGTTGGTTTGGTTTTCTCGTGTCGAATGCCTTTAGAGCTATGTTACTACTTACTTTGACTCGTCTGAGAAGTATCGCGTCTGACATGTATCAGATTCTTGGATACGGTTATTTCCGTGTTTTTTGATTTTTTGGTCTAAAATGAAGTGCCGTGTCGGACACTTAAGTTTCGAACACACGACATATGACCAAAGTGAAGTGTCGGAGGATAATTGTAGCTCTAGAAACACTTGTGGACTTCTATTATCTTTTAAATGTGCCATTTTTGTATCAATTGAGAGATTAACTAAAGTGTTTAAGGATTGAGTGAAGAATATCACATTGTTATCTGTACGGCTATACTTAAGTAGTCATTTGATCAGTTGCTGGGCTATCATTGAATTCCAAACTTGCAATTAACCTCTATTACAGATTATTGGTGAGCCTCAGGGTAAGATTTTACAATCGTGGTCTTTTTCGTTATGAAATGTGAGCCGAATGACTACCTGATGTAGCCTTTATTACAGATAGTGGTGAGCCTTGAGGCTTGAGTTACTATATATGCAATTACAGTGAAGCGGAAAGGGCGGTCCGAGCATATCTAGTAACTCAATCATAATCATTAGTACTTAATACTATCTGATATAGCCACACAAACGTTAACCAGATTTCGAGGTGGCAAAATTTTATTTTCTTTGGATGCTAACATTGGCTATTAATGGTGTCCTCTTGTTGCCTCTGATAAAACACAGAGTAGTAGAACTTCTGTGATTACTCATTTGTAAAAATGAGATGGATGAACTGTCCTTACTAGTTTGCTAGTCTGGATTTGCAAATAGCTCTGGTTTCGAAGCTATTAATCGCTCAAGTTTCTTTGTTTTTTAACGCAGGCACATTACCAAGATCCAAGGACCAAACTGCGGTATGCCAATGCTGAAGTCTTTAAGCTCATCAGGGCACTTCCTAATGACTACGTCCAGCGATATCTTGCTCTGAGAAACGCTGCTGTTGTCCTTCGATAGTCTCAATCCTCTGTCAACACCGCTCTAAAGTTGTCAGTGGTTAATGAAGAGGCATTTAAAGTTGTATATCAATCTATGACACATTGACGCTGTAATCTGAGATTCAGGAATGAGCCAGGTGCATATGAAATTTGGATGGTCTTAGTTTAGTTTTCCTGCCTTTACATTTGCTTAGCTCACTGCTGTTATTATCCAGTTAGATTTTGTTAAAAGGAAGCAACATGGAGTAGACTACATGGGTAACAACAATGTCGACATTATTCCTGCTTCGTTTCCTTTCCAGTTAGTATCTAGACTAGAAACTCGTTTATTTCTGAAAGAATCGTGCAGCCGCTAAAAAAAAGGTATGTTTTACGTGTAAATGGTCATGGGTGAAACGAACCGTCTCCTTCCATCTACCCTGCTAGTTAGCGGGCTAGGGGAAGAAAATTGATTTTATGTGTAAATAAGCCCATAGACATGCGTACTGGTAAAGCCAAACCTTAATTGATTCATGAATTGATTTTGATGGTAACAATTGATCTAAAATTAGATAATAAAGTGGTGGATGAAGACATTTTCGATATCCCCGATGGAGGGGTATAATGTGTTGTTAAGAAGGCTAGGCCGCTACACCGACGACCAATATGGTACTAAGGTGATTATAAGTTGATGTTGAGCTTAATTCTCAGCGAATTATGACACAGACGGAAGAGATGGTTCCAAAATGCGGAATTTGAAGACCATAATTCACGTGACTAACTTTGGAGTCACTATGGCGGAATCAAATGAAAATTGCTTAGTAAGGACCTAAGCGCATGTCATGAAGTTATATACTTCTTCTGTCTCAATCATTTGTTTACTTATGATTAAAAATTTAAATTAGCCAGTCACAAAGAAAAAAAAAGGTAAACAAATGAATGAAATGGGGAAGTGTCACATTTGAGCTCATAATGTAAAATACCCTCCAAATAAGAGCAATCCGATTGCCTCAATTGGAGCTAGTTTCATTATGCAAAAACTGTTCTATGATTAGTAGCGTACAAAAAACAACACTTCCGTTGTAACTCGCAAGTAATGTCATTTCAAAGATACATGTGGCCTTCCTGGCGAGGTTAATGGCATCAAAACCTGACTGAGCTTTTAACCTAAGATCTATAACCCTAAATTAGCTATCCACACATTTTGCCATGTCTTGTAATTTCTTGCCTGAAGTCGAGGTAGACTAAGGGTACTGTCAGCTTCAAAGCTAATCAGTCACATATTTCGGCATTGACTGATTCCAGAAATCTTCGAGCCTAACCACAAGTACTACAAGTTTTGCGCCTAAGGTTATGCACTGATGCTCATGCAGTTACCAAAGGGAAGTGTTTCGGGCCTTACTCCTTAGCATTGGTCATACATACCTAATTCTTGCATTCCAAAACATTCCGAAAAAAGTTCACTGTTTTGAACCAATTTTTCCTGCACCAGAATGGTACAGTGAAGTTGCCTTCAACATGGCAAAACAGCGGGGCTGAATAGCTAATGCATGATGACACTGGCAATTGGCATTTCATGTGCACTGCTTGTTCTTTCATACCTACAGACGAGCACAGTACCAGTCGAACACAGGATGAACATAATTCAGCTTAAAAAGTTCATTTAACCGTGTCATTAAATCCACCACTTCTTTAACTTTCCGCAGTCATCCCCTTTGCAGTTTGCACACACCTTCAAAGTTCAAACTAGCTCCAATACCTTTTTGTCCAAATAATTTTTCTGAAGATTTAGTACTCTCCTCAAATCTTAGATCTCTACTCTCAGAAATAGGCCACTACACAATCCCGAGTCTACCTTTCGGAGAAAAAGGCTCAAAACTCAGTCCAAAGACATCAGCCAAACAAGCCTATAAACAGAACCATGATTCTAGTTTCCTTGTCTGTGTCTCAACTCTCAAGTACTGTATGTTGCTACTTAAGGAAATTTTGGCTTCTCCCGTACTCCCTTTGTCTCAGTCATTAGTCGTTTGTTTACCTTGTAGATTCTTTGTGAGGGGTATTTTAATAAAAGGTAAACAAACGACTGAGAAGTAGAGAGTATATGTCAAAAATTAAGGATCCAATGTCCCAATTTAACACATCAACAAATTAACGCATTGTTTGCATTTGTACATGTGATACCAATATACCCTTTGTCAACATCAAGATTCGCATTAGTAATCTTGTATTCTTGTGGAAGTAATTAAATATTCATATAAACTGGAATAAACATGCAGGAAGCTTGCAAAACATTGTACTTTCTGTTTTGTTCTTAAAACTCAAGCCCCTTGGCCTTCAGCCTAATTATTTATCCAAAAAGAAATGTATGCCTTATAGGGTAACTGTATACATTCCTTGAGAAACGAAAAGGACGTGAATAAGCCAGATTTTACCTTTAAACTATGCAATGCTTGAAATATATCAGGCCCATTCTTTTCGATCAGGTATCATTACACACTGGAATCAAAAAACCAAATGACGAGAATCTCACGATGTCGGATTCATTCTGGTCTTGAAGTACTTTCCTTCTTAGGAGACTGTCATATACAAGGGCTGAAAACTGCAACCAAGAGCATCATGCAGGTTTTCGTAGAAGCAATGCCAAGATGAAGGAGAGTGCTGAATCAATTGAAGACAATGCGACTATAAGCACCGCTACAAGTACGAGTGTAAGGCTGGCCGTCCTCAGCTGAAACAGATAAAAAAGAAAGAGCTAAGACTTCCGACTTTTATGAAACCAATCAGAAAGAATGTGATGACAAGACACCAAGTGGCATTTCAACAACAGCAATGTTAACCCATTGCCTCGAATGTTCTCTCGACTAAGGCTGGCCAAATGGGATCGGAGGTACACAACCTAACCTCTAATACGAAAAACACAGATACTGTGTTTCAAATGACCCGAAATGATAATTGGGTCGAGAAGTACATTGTTTGTCTGCTGCTCTACAGTTTACGAATGGCAACTAGCTTAATTAGTCATTTTGCTTTATCCGTCATACTGCAAGGACAAACAATATCAAGTCTGACCATTGCAAATGGAGAAATCAAAACTACTCTAGCATGCCTTCAGACAGTAGGACATTTAATTTACTTGGAGATAGAACCAAATACTTCGCAGCAGTACAGTAAGCAAACTATGTGTAGAAGGTTTATCAACAAATAACTCAAGCTTAAACACATACCGTATCCTTAAAACTCGGCCATTCTATGTACTTCAATTGTCCAGGCTGCTGAATGAGGAAAGTAAACAACACTTTCCAAACCCTGCAACAAATTTCCTCATCAAAAAAACACAGTCGATATACAAGGTGCAATTCTTTGTTACCCAAAAATGTAGTTAAAATTAGCTCAAGCTATACTACCTCACTGATTCCTTACACAAATGCAACCAATATGGGTCTTCCTGGTATTCATCATCAAACTTTAACCCGTAATTTCCTCCTCTAGACATGGCAAAACCCGGTCGAACCCTTTTGACCCGAAAAGATTGCATCTTTACCCTTGGAGTCTAGCAAAATGTAACATGGGCAAATGTCAAATCTACATAGAATACATACGTCATCAACAACATTTCCCCAGTGCCTCAATGGTTCCCGCAAATTGCAGGAGAGGGGGTCGGATGTACATAGCCTTACCCTTGTTTTAGCAGCAACACAAAAAGGCTATTTCCGAATGACCCAAGATGAAAATTAAAAAATTGCGTCGAGAACTGCATACCCATTTTGGCATAAAGTTACAATTAATCAATTCCTTGGTGTTGGCTGCTATAACTGGTTTGACATTATTATAAACCAAAACTACAGTGTACAAAAAAGCAATAGAAATAATTAGAATTAAGAAATGAGAAATATAAACAAATAAAATCTAAATATTGTATGAAAAGTAGGAAACCTGAAGAATTAGAGAGCAACCCAGAAGAAGCAATCATGTTTGCAAAAGAGGATACCCCTGTAAAAACAAATAGCAATTTTTTTTTAATCAAAACTGAATGAAAACCTAATTAAGGTTTATGAGGTATATGAAACCTAATTGGGAATTTCTGGGATGAGAATTTAGCAGAATTTAAAAGATGAATTAAAGGTTAGTAGATGCTAAAAGGGGTGGGGCTGTGAGAGTGAGTAGAGGGAGCAAGAGAGGAGTAAACCATAGTATAAGGACCCAAATTATTGAATTTTGGAAGTTTAAGGACCTCAATTTTCTTTAGGAAGCTTTAAGGACCTATTGTAACGTCTGTTACTAACTCTGTCTATAGTCCAAGATGCACATGCAGAGTCACACATGTTAATCACAAATTGTTATGCACAGTTGCACACTGCACTCACAAAGTGACACAAGTTAGAAAAATAAGAATTAATTATCCTAGTTTTCCAATTTTTCTACTTCCCAAATTCTTATTTTTTTTGAGGAAATGGTACACCCATCTTATTTTTATTAAAATACTCTCCCAAAATGAGTTCAACGCGATTCGACTTGATCCGATAACTGACTTGACCCGAAAATTATCCCCGGAAGTTGACTGATCCAAAAGATAATCCGACATTAACTCGGAAAAATATCCACTACATGAACGAAAAATCGAGGCAATAAAAATGAAATTAAAAAGACATTATCAACAGCTTTTATAAAGTATTTAATACAGTATTAACTAACCTTATAATTTTATTAAATAATGATCATAACTCAACTTAAACTAGAAAAATTATTGGGAAAAAAGTGACCGGATATTAAATTGACAAGCCAACCAAGCAAAAATCGACCCAAACCCGATTAGACCCGAAAAATTATCATAATTATCCGACCTAGAAATGAGCCTGACAATGACTCGACCCGACAATGACGACCCGATCCAACCAAAACCCGAATCGACCTGGCAAATCTATATAAATGACCTGACTCGACAATGACCCGAATCTAACCAAAATCCGAGCTAATAATTGAACCGACTAACCTGACCCGTTTGCGGCCTGAACTCGACCCAAACGTAATAATAACCCGAACCCGGCCTGACCTAAACTAGATCCGATCCAAGTGATCCGACTACCACCTTTACTCGCTTGTATAATGCATGCATTACATGTACGTACCCCATAAAATCATAAATGAATTGTGCAGTAGATATAGAAAAGAAAAATTAATTTGCCAAGAAAAGCGTGAGGCAAATTGATTTACATGTTTCAATCATCAATAAGTCTTGCGTGTGACGGACACTATCCGTCACAAGCTGAAGACGGATAGTGTCCCTCTTACAATAAGGCAAATGGAATGTGTAAGTGGGAGGAAAATAGAGCACCCTATAAATAGTGCCACTTGCATATTGTGAGAGGGCACTATCCGTCTTCAACTTGTGACGGATAGTGTCCGTCTTCTATGAGAATTTGTGTTCAATCATAGTATTAATATGTGGCAACTGGCAAGTTCATGTAGGCAAAGAATTAGTTCGTTTTAAAGAAAAAAAAAAGGGGGATTGGATAACGGTAGTTTGACGGGAGTACACATGAGGTCCTTGTAGCTATGCATTAATATTTTAGGTCCTCATTTCTCTCTTTCTCCATATTTCAGGTCCTTAAAATACACTTCACTCAGCAAGAGAGACAATCTTACACAAGGAAGAACGATATAAGAAGAATTTTCGTAAGAAGAATTTTTGGTGAGTTTGTGTGAGTGGATGTGGTAAATGGGTTAACCAAATCGGGTTGGGCCGGGTTGATTGGGGTCGGGTTATTTCAGGCATACACTTTGTTTCTGGTCGGGTTGGTCTATTGGGTTTTGGGTCAATTCAGGTTTGCGCAACTTCGGGTTGAGTCATTTTAGGTCAGGTCGTTTTTTGGTATGAGTCAATTTTACTGGGATCATTGGTTAAAACACTTTAATTAGTACTAATGTGACTAACTAAGACTATCTTATAAAATTGGTTATTTATTATGGAGCGGTTCAAATCAATGAACCCTTTATTTTAATGTAAATAATATTAACTAGTTTTATGGCCCGTACAATGCACGGGTTTTACCAAGACGCTTCCTTGAAACTTTGTCCTGATACGAAAATTTAATGAAGGGGAAGGAAAATGGAGGCCAATTTTTTTTTAACTATAAATAAAAGATTTTCAGATAAAATGTAAAATGATTGACACATGTTGTAAAATAATCCATGTTGTGGTAAGATTTAAAATAGGGAAGAATTTAGTTTGAGAAATGGGTAGTTAATACAGAGTATAATCTTTCTTAAAACTTATTTATGAATATGTTTGTTTAAGGTGGGTTGTGAAGTCGAAATATAGTTTTTTGTTAGTAAGTTGACGTGTACTTAATGTGATGACATTAAAAACAAAGAAGGAACGCATAGTTTTATTTACGTGAAAATTCTTATGTTAATGACAAAGTATGCAAAGTTAAATTCGTTTTAGTGGTGTGAATTTAAGTTGTACTACAGTTATAATTTACGTAGCATTCTAAACATGATGATGTAACTTGTTTCCTCAAGTCATATACAAAATCAATTTTCATTGTATTTAATTACTTTGTAGGGTAACAACAGAATATTCTACTTAACATTTCGAACCAAACAATTTTTGTGACTAATCACATACTGCAAATATGTCGGAATCTTGAAATAGGACGAATTTGTCTTAGCAATGTAAATCAAACTACTTAATAAATGCACAACATCTTCCATATTGGCATGTTCAATTACATAATCTATACGTACTACCTGCATGTCAAAAACAAAATACATGTAAGCAAGTTAATGACCTCATAAGCAGATTACAAATACAAATCACGTGATTTAAAGATTAGCAAGGAAGGAACCAAAGTTGGTTATTTGACTTCATAAATGTGAAGTTGAACTTTTTATTTTACGCAGAACTTAAATACTCCCTCCATACCACACGAATGGTAACATTGACTTTTTCACACTTTTCGAAACACGTTTTGCAACGTGAATTTCTTTAGTTACACATTATTAAAAATTATAAAAATTTGATATTCTTATAGCATTTATGACGATAAATCAAACAAGATCTCACATGACTATATTTTGTCTTATAGATTAAAAATGATATCGAAGATTCCTTACGACCATGAATAGTGCCGAGATTCTCAATCTTACCATTGGTGTGGTATGGAGAGAGTATTAGTTTTTTTAAATTTGTAGCTTTATACTATGAAAGCAATGAACAATCAGGAGAAATCAACATGCAAACAAACTAAAAAGTTTAAACTTAATGTAGCGCCTTTGACAAAATTTATATGAAATTGAACCATTGATTTTCAAAGCACAATAAAACGGGGGCGGATGGAATGTTTGTCTTCAATGTATAATTTGTACATTTCACATGACCCATGGAGAATTAAGGATGAGTGATATAAAAATGTGTTTTACTTTAGAGAGTTACAATATTAATTTTGTATTTGTTTGGTTCTCTTATTTTTCTATGAGGAGGTATTTATACAAATTCAATGAGCAACTGAAAAGTCACCACTAATACACTTATAATTATGCAAATTCATTGTATCATAATTTCACTAATAAACTTAATTATGATAATTCATTGTGTCATAATTTATACATACCAACTCATAGTCTCATACTATTCCTAATAAAATGCAAAGAAAAATAACATAAAATATGACACTTAAAATTGCTTAACATGACACACGCCAAATAATAAACTACTCATCTTGCCTTTTTATTATATTGTGTAAATACTGATAGTTAAGTCATTTATCATACTAAATTTCGAGAAAAAATAATTAATTTGGAATAAATTTTAAAGGATAATTAAACAATAAAAGTGGAATGGAGAAGGTCTCATCTAAATTCACCATGACCACAAAATTATAAATATAATTATTTTAGTTTTACTTACTAAATATATTACTAAATAATGCCATTTTTTTTACAAAACCTTATCCTTCACGTGAAACCTTATTCTATACATGGTATTACTACCCTTTTAAAATTTTATTATTATTGTTTAATTTCACCTAAGTATTTACAAAATTTGTTTGTAAATTACTTAAATTAAATAAATATTTCTTTTCCCTATATTTTATATTTTCCTAAGAAAATATTTTATATGATCTTTAATACTCATTTCTCGATTAATTAGTTTTATAAAACATCTTCTATATACAACAAAGTTATAATATATATATATATATATATTTTTTATAGTAACAACAATAGTGAATTAGTGCCTTTAAAAAAAAGTAGTGAATTAGTGACGATACAATTTTTTGTTTGTTTTTAATTTCATTTATTTTTCTTCGTTCTTAATTTCTTATGTATTCAGTTTTTTTTTCCGAATACATATAATACTACTCCATATGAAATATCTTGAAATTATTAACTTATAGTTAATGCGTATTTTTTTTATTGTAGTTTTTTTAATTTAATTAAGTTTAAAGCTAATGGAATATTGGTGGATTTTTAAAGGAAATAAGTGAATTAAATTAATGCAATATAATAATAATAATAATAATAATAATAAATTGATAATCAATGTCATATTAGTTTGCCAAGTCACATTGTTATTGTGTACGTGATTTTTTTCATCCTATGTGACATTGTCTACGTGACATTTTTAGGCTAGCCTTTTAATAATAGTTTATAGATTTGTGTAAACTATTGTTATTAGGACTTTTTGATATTATAATCTCATCCAGATAAACTCTTTCATTGTTCGATTATAGATTTTCATTTTACAGTTTTGAACTAAACAAAAGACCATTTTTTGGTAAGATTACAAAATGCAGTGGTAGAGCTAAGGGGATAATAGAGGCCAGCTTTCCCGTTGAAAAAATGAATTTGCAAATTGCAGTTTAAATTTTCGATTTTTTTTCTCGAGATTACCTTATTCTATAAGTAATTAGCCCCCTGAAATTCTCCATCTCCCTGACATCAAATCCTAACTCCACTACCGTCTAGGCATCTACCGATGAAGTGCGTAACTACGTTATTAAACTTTTGCGACACGGTTACCACTTACCACCTGATAACATGCTATTGTTATTAACAAAAGATTTAATATGAGCCACGATCAATAATAAAATGATTACAAAAAAACTCATAACTCTTAACATGAGAGTTAATTAATGTCTGCTTCATCGTCCAACACAATATCTTGTTTAAGGGCGGAATTCGGAAATATAAAATTTGTTTTCATACTTAACCCGTTTTACTGTTAAAATGAATATCTCTGTCTTACGGAATACTAACTAATCCACCAAGCTAAGCCACTCGTTTTTCTGTACTGTACTACGGAGCAATTTTTGTTCCATAAAGCACTAAAATGGACACTATCACCAGTGACTTGAATTCACGCACAATCAATTCTCGTATTTTTTGGAAAAATAAAGATTGTAATACGTTTTCTATGCCTTAAATAATGCCTTCTAAATCTAAATTAGTGTAAAAAAAATAAAGATCGTAATACGCTTTCTATGCCTTAAACAACGCCTTCTAAATCTAAATTAGTGTAAATGGAGACAACATAAAGTACGTTGTTACTATGTTACTTCACACTTGGCCTTTGTAACATAAATAAGACTATCATCACTCATCAAAAGCACATACACTCAAATTATCACTCAAATATCTATTCTCACTACGCACAAGCTAATACAAAACAACATGACATACAAAGTATTTTGCTTTCTGATACTCTCGTTGTACCAATTAAGTAAACAATACATTTCCGCTACAGAAATAATCCTCGATTTAGAGTAAAATCCAATCAAAAGTTCGTACAATGGTGTGATAAAACATACAAGAGATTTAGTCCGAAGCAAGGTTACGTACGTGACTACAATGAATTACAAAGAAAGGCAAATCTACGCTGAGAAAATATGAAACTATCATTGAAGAATTTGACATTTTCTATGCTTACTGTTCATGGTGCCATTCTCACTTATTCCCATTTTTCCTCTTTGAATTAGTCTTGTTTTCCTCTTTATCACATTCTTTCACAATATTTTATGAGGATTATGGGGGGAAAGTTTTGAAATTTGGTAAATATGGTAACAATATTTTTTAGATAAATCAAGAAAAAATAGAAATTTGAGCAAACATATTTACTAACCTTAATTAGATGAAGTCAACTATGGATTTTTTAAAATGATTCTTTAACCTAATTAATAACTAATAATTAACAATATAATATAATATAATATAATATAATATAATATAATATAATAAAATATTTTAATACAAAGTGTTTCTCATGGCTATGCCACATGGCGGCAAAGAGGTAGACGACTTCAACTTTAATATAATATATGATAAGACTTAATACTTGTAATTACTGGTCATTTTGGGTCACTCCGGAGTTCGGATCAGATCAATTACAGATTGAATGGTTTTGGGTCGGGCCAACATTAGGTTAGTAAAAAATCGGGTCGCGTCACGACGGGTTTCAGGTCATACTTGGATCAAGCAACTATGGGTGTCAGGACAACTTTATTAGGTTGGGTCATTTGGGTTGAGTCAGATTTGTCAGGTCTACTTGTGAGTTTGCCCAAGAATTGAGGTTAGTTCTAGAGTGTTAGGAACTTAGGATCATATAAGACTGCTAGTCTCACTTAAGCCAGGCATAACACTGAAAAGTATTAAATGGCTAAATTTGGAAAAAGAGTCAATCGAGTCGAATTCGGGTCGTATCAATTCGAGTGCGGGTTTGCAAGAATTTGAGTCAGGTCGGTTGAGGCAATTTCGAGTTTGGATAATTTTCGGGTGGACGGTTATTAGGTTATTAAAAATAATGGCTAGTATGCGATAATAAATATTCGGGTTAGGTTGAATAGGTAGTTCATGTTAGATTCGGGTCCTAAATTCGAGCACAGGTCAAGTTATTCGGGCCAGGTCAGTTTTTGCCAGGTTTATTAATAACACCTCACCTGACACTTGAATATAGAACACGCGTTTTGTTAGTCTCTATGCATTATGTTTTTGTCTTATCTAACTTATTTAACCTGATATATTTGTCTTAAACAAAAATTTGTACATATAAAATTATTTTGCACTAATATAATTGCACTTGCTAAACCCTACTATATCTGATCATAAAACTGTCTTCGTAAATACTTTTTTTTTTTTTTTTTTTTTTTTGGTGACGAGGGGTTGAATCCCCCCGGGCACATGCAATACCCTGCAAACTACGTGTGCCATGTAAGACATCCTTTAGGATGACAGGTAACCGCAGCACTCCCGTGTAGGGAGTCGAATCCGGGACCTCTCAATTCGTTGCCATTGCAACGCTTTCAGGCACTCCCGCACTCCACTACACTCAAGTCACTTTGGTTGTCTTCGTAAATACTTATCCAAATAGTACATATGGTAAGGAATATATCGTATTCATTCCACGATATCCTAAAAAATATGAAGTATTCATTTCCTTCTATTACCTCTAAGGGCTTGTCTGAAATGCGTAGAATAGTTCGGGGGTAAATTTTAATTGGGTGATAATTATTGGGGAAGTTAATTACTTGAGTAATTAGTTCCTTGATGATAGGTTTGGCATATAAGGGTAATGATTACTGAGTAGATGTTTTACTCCCTTAATCATTACCCGAAGGGAGGGTGGGTAATGTATTACCCTTTTGTGAGGGTAATAGTTTCGGGAGGTGAATAATTACTCCCATGCCAAACAAATAAAATGCACCTTACATATCACTCCCCTATTTATTATAATTACTAGGTAAGTTAATTACTCGGGTAATAAGTTACTTGATGATAGGTTTGACATATAAAATAATGATTACTGAGGAGATGTTTTACTCCCATAATCATTACCCGGGGGGAGGGTGAGTAATGTATTACCCTTTCATGAGGGTAATAAATTCGGGAGGTAAATAATTACTCTAATACGGAGTACCAAACATGGGAAATGCACCTTACTTATCACTGCTCTATTCATTTCCCTCTTTTTACCCTCAATCCAAGCAAGCTCTAACATTACACAAAATCTTACTTTAGATGGACACTATCCGTCTAAAGTTGTAGGCGGATCAAATATGTCACCACTTCCATAATAAGACAAATAACAAGTGCGATGGCGGGGTTGTCTTATTATGAAAGTGGTAACATATTTGACTCGTGTACATCTTTAAATGGATATACCTGTCTACAATGAGACTAATTGGATTAATATCTAGTCCGTTTTACTCTCTACGTCTTAATTATTGTTCAATTTTTTTTGGAGGAAATTAACGGAATTACTGACATCTCTAAAAATAATCTTCTACAACAATTTGGATAACTTTTAAGTTTTAACTAACACAACTAGAATCTCCTTGATTAACTACGTTTCTAATTCTAATCCAGTAATCTTCTAAACAATTTTAATAACAACCAAATTGTTAATCCTTCTCCAACTCTAAACCCAAATTCCCTTCTAATAAAAACTATAAATGTCTACCCATTATTCATTAATTTTATCTCCAAATTATAAATTCCGTATCTCTTCCTATTTTCTTCCAAAAACCTTAAACATCTAATTTATTTATAAACATGATGAATTCAACAGAAATTTTCAATTCGTCACCGGAACAAGCACCTCAAACAACAACAACAACACATCTAATAGCAACAGTCAATAACATGGAGAATTCGGAAATAATCCCGGAGATATATATAAGTTTAAAGGACGTGATCACAAAAAAAGACGCTACCTCACGAGAAGGTAGCGACTGTGATATAACTATAAGAAATCCATTGGTTAAGCATGCCGCAAAAGCGTACTTGTCACCCAAGTCTAGACCACCAAAGACCGAGACTAATTGTTTGCGAATTACGTGTTGTTCTTACATTAATTTTGTTTGCGACGTTGTTTTTAGTCCTATAATGGGATTCTTTGGTTCGACTAAACAGGTTGGCTGTGAAGACTCTGAAGAGACCGATGGAATGTTGATCGAACGTGAAAATAGTCAAGAAGAGTCAATGCCGGGTAAAAATATGTCGAATAATTCGAGTGTTGAAAGTTGGGATCATATTATTGATCGTAATAGATGAACCAACTCAACCAAAACCTTAAGGTGATGGTTAAGGTGATGGTTGAGGCCCAACTATTATAAATATTCCTATTAGATCGGGCAAAGGATCAACAATGATGGAGTGTTTTGTAGATTAGTTTTAGTCGGAAATATTGTGCACCCTTTCTAATTAGAAATCTTCGTTATTGTTTTTCTATTTAATTATTTATAGAAGATGGTTTATAAATTTAATATTTTAATTAGCTAGGTGTATGATAATGTCTTGGCAAATAGGAGTATAGCATATGTTGACAATGTTGACTCCAATTATCACATTTAGGAGCAATGAAGATCCTCTGTTCTAATATAGCATATGTTGACTTTAATTGTCACGTTTAGGAGCAATGAAGATCCTATGTCCCATTTTGGGACAGATGATCCTTACTAGTTTAAGAGACGAGACGAGAACTTAACAAATTGGTTCATTGTATTTAGAGATTATTGGCTAGAATTATTGGATACTCCCACGGTCCCATCATGATATACACTTTATTTCGCTCACGAAATAAAGTAAATATCAACTATCCACTAGGACAGGTAAGTATATATATTTCTTATAACAAAATCAACTTTAGGAATTTGACTTCTACCACAATACTTGTATTTGTGAAACACTCGCCTTAAATAAAATACTTCTTGTTTATTTAAAAACAGTTTTCAATTTTTACGTTAAATGCTCTTGTCCACTCTTCGGTGAAAAAGTTAATTTTCTGCCCTAACTCAAGTGTAAGATTATCTCCGATATCCTTATATCATCACTCCTTACTAAAAGAAAACACTGATTTAAATACGAGTGTTTCATAAATGTGAATATTATAAAGGTGTTTAAAAACCTTTTCATCAAGTTATGCAATAAAGTAATCCATATTTAAACAGACCGAGACACTGATTCGATCTTTGCACTTTCTTAAAGAGCCAATCAAACAAATTAAGAATATAAGGAAAGAGTAAAGGTGATAGCACAAGCTTAAGCATAATAAACGAGGGCATAAGAGTTTGATGTAAATTCAACACTTGCTAGTGGGGATTAGTAGGGAGTCTAGGGACTTTTGCTCGGACGGTTGAAATTTTTGAAGTTCTTGTTAAATTTTTCAGAATCTTTTCTAGTGTACCTTATATTATTACTCATCATCCGCCTTTTTTAAATTTGTTCGCTCTTTTAAGGTCAATTTCTAATTCCGCCACTAAACATTTAGGTTTGATACTTTTGTCCCGTCCTTTTCTACTTTTGTCCCGGCCAAAGGAAATTATATATACATAAATGGCACATGCTTGTAAGTTGTAAGTGTTGAGCTCCAATCAAACTTGTTAGTTGTTACATACTCAAATACAATCTTATCCTTTCTTATTGTCTCTATTAGATTAGATTTTGTGATGGAAGCACATCATGCTACAAAATTAGGAAGAAAATTTATCATTATATAACGGTATGGTTATTCTATAAATTGTCATATTATTTAGGGTGAAATCTTCTTAAATTACTCTATGTACAACATTACAAGTAACATTCATCGTCATGTTTTTATCATAAGCAACAAGGACAGCTTTACAAAAAAATTGTTATATTTGATTGTAATAAAAAAACTAACTTGTCTTGATTATAATTCCTCGGATCCTTTTTTATTGTCGATATAGTTAAACTTTTTGTTAATATTCGTATTTGTATTTTCATTTATAGTTTTTAACTAGTTTTTTTTTTTCTTTTTTTAGACACTTTCAACTAATTTGATTTTTTCCAAGAGAAATTGACTGGAATATATCACACTATTGATTTAATAATATTATTCTAAAATCAACACCCCCATTTCAATAATTAATATTGTAAATATATTATAACTAGTGGAGTAACTTTAGACTATTTAGTATACATTGTAAACTTAAATTAATAAAAGCGATATAATTTGGCCTATGTTTATTTTTATTTCAATCTTTTAGCCTATAATTATAATAGTAATCATATACCAATAATCTAAGGGGGTGTTTGGTTGGTTCTCTTAGAATGGATTGAAATGGATTTGCGTCATTCCAATGTTTGGTTGGAGTATTTTGGAATGGAGTTAGATACCCAATAAATTCTAACTCCATTCTAACCCCTTAGAATCTCATACCTACCTCCCTCCATTAGTCCATTAGTATCAAACTTCATTCCAACCAAACAAGTTTAAGAGGGAATAGATTTAGAACCTTATACCTCTACGAATTCATATTCCAATGCATTCCATTCCATGCTATTAAATCAAACGACTCAAGTTGATTCCTTATCATAGATTTTTGCATAAAGTAGTTGTAAACAAGATTTTGAATTTATCCAAACAAATTTTTTACAACCATTTTTTAGTATTTGTTTTTCATTTAAACCAATATGATTATGTTTTTTCTTTTTGGAATGTGTGTTAAGGTAACATTATTGTAAAACGAATTTACAAGTGACTAATTGATTTGAGATACTAATTTTGTCTCCGTTATTACACCTTATAAAGAATTAAAATGGGTAAATAAACGATCGGGATGGACATAATATAAATAAAACAAGAGTTCTTGGTTGGACAAAAAGTGGCCATCACAACTACTCGATTTTTTCAACATTACTTTAATCGATTCTAATACGTTAAAAGCTTGTGACGCATAAATGAGGATTTGTGATATAAAACGGGATAAGAATGAGAATCAAACAGGCAAAGCATATGCCTTGTCCCTTAAAAACCAACCCACCCTTCATAAAAATTCTAACATTCTCACTACTCCACGTCTCCACACCCTTCTATATCTAACAACCTTACCCTTCCTCCCATCTTCAACCTGAAAACCATGACATCATCACCGGAAAACCATGACATCATCGAACACGTAGTCCTCTTCAACGTCAAAGAAGAAGAAGACGACGACTACTCGACAAAAGTCAACGACATGGTCAACTCCCTCAACTCCTTAAACTCCCTTGCTTCAGTCATCTACCTTACAGCGGGCCCCATCTACCGCACCCGATCATCCCCTCTCAAGTACACCCACATGCTCCATGCACGCTACCGCACCTTATCCGACCTCCACGACTACACCCTCCACCCGGCCCACATATCCGTCGTAGACAACCATGTCCGTCCTCTGTGCGAGGACGTCATGGCTGTCGACTGGTCCTCCAGCCTCCTGGAGGACCAGGACGAGGACACGTCCTCCTCCAACCCGGGAGCAGGACGTGTCCTCGTCCCTCGACCGGGATCCGCTCTGCGGATCACGTTCCTAGCGGTCGAGGACGATGACGCAATAAATGACGCCCTCGAGGGGGTCAAGAAAATCAAGGAGAGCGTCCAGGGGACGTATGAGCAAATAAGTTACGGGAAGAACTTTTCCGAAAGAGGAAAGGGGTTCAGTGTGGCCGCACTTGCTGTATTTTCCGATCTAAACGAATTGGATGCGTGTGAAGAATATGAAGATCAAATGAGGTCGTTGATTCATAAGGTTAAAGGAGGTGATGATGATGTTATAGCCGTTGATTATGTTGTTCCACGTCTTGTTAATGTCGATTCTACTGTAGAGTTGTAAACTTTTGTCTTATTCTTCTTTTGTATTACAGCTTGTCATGTGGGCCCCTTGATGTTTTATGATTAAAAATATTTTTTTTTTTTTTTTGATTATTTGTTAGTATATTATCGGCTCATCTAATCTATAGAACTTGAGGTTGGTTGAGGACTTGAGGTGTTTATTGTGCACAAATGTCCTTAGCTAATTTTTTATTCAATTTCTTGTTTGAATTGTTCTTTTTGTGTATGTGAGATATTAAGTAGTTTTTTTTTTTTTTTTTTTTAGACAACAGTGTACTATATATATAGAAATATAAAGAGTAGCTACAAGAATCCATTACAAACCCAAGTGACATTACAACTTAGAAAAAACTTGATACGGCTAAAACTATTAGACAAAGAAACTGGAGCAGACGACCTGTTGCAGTCTTGCATCAGACGAAGAAGTCGGATGCTACTGGTTTGGAAAAGGACGTCTTGGAGTCTGAAATCAGAGGCAAAAGTCATAGCCTCAATCAGAGCTAAAATGTTGATTTGAAGATGGGAAGAGCAAAAGCATTGTAGAACCTCGTGTGATGTGGTCGTTACAGAAAACTTTAAATGAACCAATCAAAGTTTTCTTGTGGAAAACCACCTCCATCCTAAAGTAATAAACAAATTTTTGTGGGCTAGATAAAACAGGGGTAACAACTTCAGATAAACAAGCAGAATGATCATAGGCTTTTGAGCGAGAAGTGAAATGACGTTGTTGCTGGGACAGAAAAGTAGACTCGGAAAAAATCTCGGCAGGACAAACACAATTCTCCCTGAAAATCACATTATTCCGATGCTTCCAGATTGCAAACAAAGTAAGAGGAAATTGTAAAAGTAGGAAGACATTACCGTCTGAAAAGCAAGTGAGGTAGCTCAGGAAAAATTGAAACCAGTCAGAAAAAGAGGTATGAGAGCTTACTTCTGCACGAATTCCAAGAAGACTGGCAGCCCAAATGCGTTTGACAAAAGGACAGTCACGGAACAAGTGACCCAAAGTTTCAGGGTCTTTAAGACAAAAAGAACAGTTTGGAGTAACAAGCATACCTCTGCGAATTAAAACATCAGCAGTAGGTAAGATACCATGAGCAATCTTCCATAGAAAAAGCTTAATATGTGTTTGACAGGGAAGGCGCCAAATCAAAGACCAGTTAAAATCTCTTTTAGCACGTGAAAGTTGAGAGCCAGGAGAGGATGAGCAGTTGTGTAGAAAGAACGAGTAACCAGACCTAGATGAGTATCTTCTATCTTCAGTGAATTTCCAATAAATGAAGTCGTCCACAGGTTCAGGTGGAAGTTCTAGTGCACAAATATTTCTAGCGGTGACCGTGTCAAAAAACTTAAAAACATTCTGCTTATTCCACTGAGACGAAGGAAGAATAAGGTATGCAAAACTGATAGTGTGAGTTTGGAACGTAGACTTAAGACACGGCTTTGTTCCAAGAATCCAAGCGTCATTCCGGATATTAATCGAGTTTCCGTTACCAAATTTCCAAGCAAAACCATCCCGAAGAAGATAAGTATATTTAATAACACCTTTCCATGCAAAAGACGCAGCCAAGTATTTTGAAACTTTTTCCGGTATAGGAAAGTCTTTATGGTATTTTGCTCGTAGGACAGAAGAAATAAGGGAGGAATGCTGATGATGGCAGCGCCAGAAAGTCTTGGCTAACAAAGCTTGGCTAAAAATACGGGCATTTTTAATACCAAGACCCCCCCTCCGACTTTGGCAGCTGCAAAATATCCGGAAACAACCAATGCTGGGCACGCTTGTTTTTAGAGTGTTTCCACCAAAAAAGATCAAGTAAGTAGTTTATTTTGGTAGTAACCTGAAGAGGGACCGGAAGAATAGAGGCCACATGCGCAACCGAGGCCACATGCGCAACCGATGCAATGAGAATAGAGTTTATAAGCAGCAGCTTAGAAGGTTGTGAAAAATTAGCAGCACCCCAAGATAGAATTTTTGTTGAGATCTTATCTAAAAGAAACTGAAAAGCTCCGGTTTTTCTTCTCCCGAGATCAATTGGAACACCCAGGTAAACACCAAAATTCTGTTGAGAAGGAACTTTTAAAAGATTTGTAATATGGTCTCTGAAATCATCAGGTGTTGGAACTAAACTTAATATAGGATTTCTGATGGTTAATCATCTGGCCTGACATAGCACTGAAGGAGACCAGATATGTCTTAAGGATTCACAGCTAAACGAAGATAAGCGGAAGCACAAAAGAGAATCGTCAGCGTATAATAAATGAGAAATGGCTGGGCTATATCTTGAAAGTTTGATACCTTCAATATTAAGTAGTTATTCCATTGGTACAAGAAGAAAATTGATAAAACGTCATCGAGGAGTATAAAGTCTCGATACCACAATTTTCCATACTCAAAAATTTATGTAAGGTGTGCTCCGTATCATTTTAACACAAATTCTTCTTTCGAATAAACGAAGTTGTTTTCTTCTTTTAAAAAAAGGGTTAAATCGGTACTTCAGGCCATTTGCCTAGGAAACGCGAAAACAATTGTCCCTACTATCAACAGATAATATTAAGATCCATTTTAAAGTAAAATGGATATATTCGTTTTAAGTAAGACTTACTAAGTTTTATTTTAAAAGTTACTAACAGGTCGAAATCCTTCGAATAATTGAATAGTTTGCTTAGTCCTAAAACTCCTAATCACTATATTTAAAGGTTTTTTTTTTTTTGGTACATATCACTATATTTAAATATGAGAAGGTGATATTGAGATTGGGTACGGACGGGTAGTTCCATATCATTGTCCAAATATAGGCCCATCAATTTCTGCACAATAAGGGACTCTAGTCTCTAGGATATACAAACCCAAAAAGAAACCACATTACCCACAGATATAAAACCTCATCGTTTTAAAATTTGGTAAACTAGTTTCCTTTTCTCAGATATGAACGAGAAGACTTTGATTAATTCACGTGAAACGGGTATCTTGTACATAAAAATGTCAATCATAACTTTAACATGATTCTACATGGATTTAAAGAATATGTCAATCATAACTTTAACATGATTCTACATGGATTTAAAGAATATGATAAAGTGACTATGGCTTTAACTAGCAGTGCCATTGACAAACAAATATCTTTGCACGGTATTAATTCATATTCTCTCATGTTTTAAGGGCCCTGTATTTTTGTTTTAAGAATTCATATTTTAACTTGAGACAAATATTACCCGTCTTAAGTGAGAATTTGTATTCCTAGTTATCTAAGAGCTCCCTTCCTACAAACCAACATAAACAACTATTAATAGTAATTAATAGTAATTGAATGGAGGCCGCGCGAACGCAGGCCACCACTTACACAAATAATGGCGTACACTTTCCCACATTGAGGAGAGGTTAGGCAAGCGCATATCCAAAGTGCAATGGAGAACACCCACCTAGGCCATAAGCCTTCTTGATTACCTATAGACCCCGCCTAGGTAAGTTTTTTTTACCTATAACTTTAATTTAATCTTTTTCTTATACTACCGGATTTCCTTATCTTCACTCTTAGTAACGATGTGGGACATGGAGTTAAAGAATACGATAAAGTGAAAGTGATCAAGTGATACTGACCTCGAGTAACAGGGACAAGCAAATGGTTTTTGAACTATTTATTTAGATCCTTTCCCGTAATTCTCTCGTAAAAGGGTGCATCCAGTCTATGGGCTAGCCCATGGTGCGGTATGATCGTAACAATCACTTTAAGCAGTGAAAAGAACATAATTAGACCAATCATAATTCAAGAAAGGGGTTTCACAAAAAAAGAGCAATTCGGGTTCTCGAACAAGTAAATGAGGATGATCTTAGTGGCGTTGTAAATAGATCAACAAGCTGGCCAAGATGATCTCATATTTTCATGTACTCCTCCGATCCAGACCAAAAGTAACATTGATTTTTTGGCACCATTCATGGTCGTAGAGAATCTTCGATATTATTCTTAATTTATAAGATAAAATATATTCATGTGAGATCTTGTTTGATTCATTGTCATGAATGCTATAAGAATATCAAATTTTTATAATTTTTAATAATGTGTAACTAAAGATATTTACGTTGCAAAATGTGTTTCGACAAGTGTGAAGAAGTCAATGTTACATTTGGTCTGGATCGGAGGGAATACCAAATTATGACCATTATGACTGCAATTGTTGGTTTCGTATAGTCTTATTGTTAGATTTGCTATAGGGACTGCGACGCGCCCATTGAAAAAGAGATACTCTCCATTTATAAGTTTAAGAAGGCTTCATCCCCAAACCAATTGACAATGGGTGGATTATGTTCTTTGGTTTATAATATACGGAGTAGGTTACTTCCACACTTACATGTGCACTTATTGGGTTGACTTATTTCTTCACACTTATCAATTGACATTTAAATGATCCCAATTGATAAGACGATTTGAGATACTATTAGAACTAATTATACTCGAAAATGATCTGATTTAAAGTTACATTTAGATAAAATGACTCAATAACAATTAACAATGACTCAATAACAATTAACAACACGTTGAATACAAAATCGTAATAATCCGAATCAGTTTGATGATACATATTAATCAGTTTGATAAAATTCATGAACAATTATGGATTAGGATAATGACATACTGATGCCTCATATACTACCCCAACTTGCAATCTTATAATAATTTCCACAAATAATCACACATAATAACCCACAATATTTAGACGTTTCTACGATTTTGTAGAATAGATAGAACCACCTTTTCAAACCTTACTATCAAAATGTTGTGAGTCAAATACAGTAAAAATTGAACTAGTCCCAAACTTTACGTTGATGTAATTATATTGATCAACTGGTGAATATTTGAATTAAAATCGATTTAAAATTTCTAAAATGTGCCATAAGAATATATGTTTTAATGTTTTATAGATCCTTAAGAACACATGTTAAGAAAACTTAAATAGAAAGTTTGACAATAAATATCAGGAAAATTAAAGTAGAGGCGACAAAACATGACATGCCACGAAAACACGACACGAACCCGACACAAAATTAATGGGTTTGGGTTGAAGCTTGATGACCCATTTATGTAAGTGGGTTGACACGAACACGATACGGGATTTAATTGGGTCGGGTTTGGGTTGAGCTTTCTAAACATGAATCTGACGCGAATTACCTATTTACTAAATTAATTTTAATTTTCTTGATTTTTCATCGCATAAATATACTTACACTTTCCAAATATAGACAAAACACGAAAACCCGACACGAACCCGACACGAAATTAATGGGTTAGGGTTGAGAATTGATGACCCATTTAAGTAAGTGGGTCGACACGAACACGACACGAAATTTAATTGGGCCGGGTTTTGGTTTAAGGGTTCGTGACCCGTTTACATGTGACATGAACACGAACCCGACACGACCCGATCTGTTTGCCATGTTTAAATTAAAGTAATAGAACACATTTAGATTCCAATACCATGTTTAGCATCAACTTTTCATTTTAGTCTTTTTAAAATATGTCCTTACAACACATTTTTAAAAAATTGAAAATCAAATATCTAATTCCCTTTCACAAAAAAAAAAAAAAAAAAAAAAAAAAAAAATCAAATATCTAATTCGGTCCTTAATTATTTTGCTGTTCATTGAATAAGTACAACCTAATCGCTTGATTAGCTTGATTAAACACCTTAATTAAGGCCATTAGAAGATAACGAAATTTGAAGGTGGTAAACGAGCTCTACTTTTCTACGGCATGGGACCCGCCATAACTAGAAAATACGTCTCTATAATTGGTTCTAATCTATAGACATTGACTAAGATTAAGATTAAGATTAAAATAAGTCCCAATAATGTAATGCTAATCTCTTGGTGCCATTGGCGTCATCCTTCGGTGAAAATGAATCAAAACAATTGTTATATTCCCTTCGTTTTGGTGGGTGAATAAATTTTTAAGAGAGATGGTCTCAAACTACTATGATATTTCGTAAAGGACGTTCTTAAAAACAACCTATTTAATTTTAAAAGTAGGTTGTTAGGATATATGCAATGGGAGAAAAATTCATAATTTCATTAGTTACTCGCGTATTAATAGTAGGCAGTCGTTGCAGATGTTGCAAAATAATATCTAACGTCGGTTCTGATTGGTTGTCAAGTAAATTGATCGGTCATGCAGGAGAGATAATCCTTGCGATTATCTGGATGTCGTTCGACACGTTTCCCATTTGGTGAAACCAATCTTAACAAAACTCTTTGATAAATAGAATGATAGTTTGAAAATGATTCTAGTACTTATTTGGATAAATAGTGAACTATAAACATGAGGGACTATTAGTTGTTACGACTTGGTATATGAGATGCAAACCATTGTAATTATTCATATTAAGAGTAAAACTCTAAACGTGAGGTGACTAGTAGCTATTAGTATTACGACCTGGTACGAGATGGGAGGCGACTATTACTTATTACGGGATTAGAAGAACCTTACTTCCTCTGTACCAATGATACGAACCTTGATGATAATCATATCATACTCCCTCCGTCCCGGTCAATTGTTATCCAAAATCAATTTGATACGAGATGTGTGATGTGGGTAAGTGTAGATGTGAGAAAACACCTTAATTTATCACTCCCTCCAATTTCATTTATTGTTCCCGTTTCTTTTTGACATAAGAAATAAGGGAATCAATTTGAACTACACAATACACATGACCTCATATCAAATTGATTTTGGACCACACAAAGTTGTCCAAAAAAGGGAAGAGGGAACAATAAGGAAAATGGATGGAAAAGGAAAGGGGAACAATAAATGAAATTGGAGAGAGTATTATTTTTCTCTACTTTTGTCATTTCCTTTATCTCTGTGCTGAAATGAATAGATAACGATTTATTATTATTTTTCTCTACTTTTTACTCCCTCTTATTCACTATATTCTTCCCTATTTCCTTATTCGGATTATTCGGGTTTTCTTCCCTATTTCCTTTTGATTTGTGTGGTCCAAATTAAATTGCATGTGGGGTAGTGTATTTTATGTGGTCAAAATTCACTTTCTTATTTCTTGTGCAAAAAGGAAAGGGGAAGAATATAGTGAATAGGAGGGAGTATTATTTTTCTCTACTTTTGTCATTTCCTTGATCTCTATGCTGAAATGAATAGATAACGAATGATCGAGACGGAGAGAGTATATTTAAATGAATAGATAACGAATGATCGAGACGAGGAGGGTATATTCATATGTACTACTCCTTTTGTCCAACAGCTAGTCTTGCTTGTGGCGGGCTAATCCCGTCCGTCCGCGTCACGACATGTGACTCACAAAAAGGGAGAGGACAAGGTGGGAATCTTTATGTCTTCCCACTCACCTTTCATGGCGTTTTGTGAGAGGAAAGCGGTATCTCATCGCGAAACATGATGGATATCGCCCGTCTTATTCAATGAGATTTTGCGTAATTAAATGGTGTAAACAAACAATGAATATTCGATTTGTAATTGAATGGAGGCCGCGCGAACGCTGGCCCCACTTACACAAATAATGGCGTACACTCTCCCACATCGAGGAGAAGTTAGGCAGGCGCACTTCCAAAGTGCAATGGAGAACACCTTCCTAGGCCATAGGCCTTCTTGATTACCTATAGACCCCGCCAAGGTAAGTTTTTTTACCTATATCACGAATCTAATCCTTTTCTTATACTACCGTCTTTTCTCGTCTTTCACTCTCAGTAACGATGTGGGACAAGGTAGATCCTCCTTGATATCATAGACTTACGGTTTTGTTAGAAGAATAGTTTTATCTTTTTTTTTTTTTCGGTAGATAGAATAGTTTTATCTTTTGTAAGACACTCTCTTACCCAATTAATGAGTGAATTGATGTCAAGGTAAAGGAATCATGATTCATATCAGTGAAATAAGTGTCGGTCACGAAACAAGTGTTAGAATATCAGATACAACTATTTTATGGTCTAAAATAAAGTGTCAAGTAAAGTATCGGAATACCGAACACCATATAATCATTTGTATAACTACGCAAATAAATCATTTATTCACCGTTCCACTCACAGAGTCACAAATTTACATTAACATGAATTGGTATGCACAACATACATACATTTAATTTAAAAAACGATAAGTAAATATTTAGCCTGCCAACATATATTCATAGCTTGGTGATGTCGAAATCATCGAAGGCATAACTGAAAGTGATGTTTATCGAATCAGAATCATAATCGGAATGAGAATGAATTAGAAGATCCCAAGATAAGGAGCTTTTGATGAGGAATTTGTTACTGGGGAACTCAACTTGTAGTTGCACATGAACATATTGTTTGGTTTGTAATTTGATCGTCTACTTGGTTTCATTGTCCCAACTGCCGGTTCATTCAAGTATGCATATTTGCTCTTTGTCCACCTATCATCATCAAAGGTAGAAATCATATGAATAAATTATTCCGACATTGAAAATACTGACTAGAGACCGAAACCCTTTTTGTTAATGTCTTTCACTATCACGTATCCGTCACCACAATCTGAAACTAATTCGCATCAATTAATTGTTGCCTTGTGACGGATATGCCATAATTAATTTGTAAGAGTGAGCTACTAGGTAACAGTTGTTATTGTGGTTGGTAATGAAATACGGTAGTTAATATCGAATAATAATTGAAACAATACATGTCTATTTTAATTTGTGGTGTGATTGATAAGAGTGACGGTTCTAATTAAATGTCACAATTATTGAATCTGAAATTATTTATGGTTAGTTGGTGATTACGAATTAGAGTCCCTTTAAGGCAATCCATAGCATAGTAGCGAAGTTGGTGATCAAGGTCTATCAAAAACGAAGTGAGTTGACTATAAATAATAATATACGAGTATTTCTTTACCAAACCATATACCGTATACGCAACTATCTAAATCTAAGGCCAATTCAAATTAAACCCCCGTTTCATGGAAAATGTAGACGCGAGATTACTCATCCTAAGACTGATCGACAATAACTACGTACTCGCTCGATCACATACATGTGATTAATATGGAAGGTCAGTAAGGGTTGGCTAATCAGATTTACAGAATTACTCGTATAGTCGTATATATACATGATAATAATAATAATTAGAGTGATAGATGACTAACCAGTCCTTGATCCCCACACGGATTTCTTGATTATTACCATAATAATTCTTGGTCTCCCTCTTGTTACTAGCAATATCTTCTTCCATGATTTCAATTTCTTCCAGGGATTCTAAAAATCGCCTATAATCGTCTTTCTGTATCAAACAATAGCACATATTTGTCGTTAAGTCTTTTATGAGACGATATCATATTAAATAAAGTGACCGAACATAAAAAATACCATAAAATAAGTACTCCAAAAATAATTCAACAAAAAAATATATATTCTCATTAGTTAGGATATACGATAATTAACATGTTGAGGATTTTTCATTAATACTCCAAATACGATCAAAAACAAAACTCGATTAAAGGGATAAAAGACAATACAGAGAGGTGGGTAGCCCTTAGACGGGCAGCAGCTTTGATAGCAGCAAGCAGATGTTCCTCTTCCACCAACCGCTTCTTCCTCCAAAACCTTTCAATCTCCCTCCTTGTATAGCTACTCCACATCGACCGAGGCGGTGGTGGTGGCGGTGACGGTGGTGATGTTTGTTGTTTTGCCAAATTCATTAATTCCCCCGTGTTTCCTTTTCCCATAATTTTTTGTGCTAATGTTTTCAGCAAATAATCTTGAAATAAACAGTAGCTTATTTATTTGTAGTATGTTGGGATTACTAAGGTTTTGTAGGAGGGTTGAATATTAGTTGGATGTTAGAATCTTGGATAGAAAACTACCATTCCAATCTAACTTTCCCTACAGTTTTTAGTTGATGAATTTCAAGTATATACTAAGAATTTGTTGAGTAAATGAAATGTGAAGTTGACTGATGGATATAATTTTATGTGACATCATTTACGTGAAGTGTGTCCAAAGAACTCTAAAATGATTAATATTCCGTAAATTATAGAGTGGGCAACCTGATATAATACGGATTACTCCCTTCGTCCCGGTCAATAGATTACACTTATTTTATTTTCAATGGAAAATTGGGAGCAGTTGATATCCTTTGCATTACTTTTAGGATTCTTTTAGCTCCACTAACGGTTAGTTTTGTGTATTTATCTGGTAGTCGCTGCTCCGAGAAATTACGATGGATTTTTTGTATCGAGATTTTTTAATTTAAGTCATTTTATATTGGTCTTAAAGAGTACTATATAAATTCCCTATGTTGCACTGTTATGCATATCATAATAATTTAAATCCGAATTTGGAAATCTGTAATCTCCTCAATATTAATAAAATTCTCCTCCATATTGCCATGTAGACGTAACTAACACTAATAATAAAAAAAATATCGTGTACTAGTAAATCGAGGAGTGAAATGTAATTTGAATTACATTCTCAAATGGAGTAAAAATATAAAGATTGAATTGTCACATTAAATAAATGGAAATTTCTTATGGTACCCTCGAATTTTGGCAGATTACATATGAGTAATTAGATGAGTAATTTAGTATGTTATGTTATTTGTGTTTTGTTATTTAGGTATTAAATGTTTTATTAGATAAAATAAGGATTTGGGTATTAGATGGCGAAGTATTAGTGTATTAGATAACAAAAAGAAGGCGTAACAAGTCATACGAGTAATGGCGTTATGACGGAAATTTGTCAAATGGTATTCTGGGAAATAAACACAGGAGTATCATGTGTAATCTGCCATAATTCAAGACTACCATGAAAAATTTCTGTTAAATAAAACCAAATGGCAATTGATAAAGTAACTCTTTATCTTAGAGCATCTCCAATGGTTACTTAAAAGGACTTGCTTGCAAATAAAAAAAATTTCAAGCTACTTGGTTAACCATTGGAGCACTCCACATCAACTAGCTTAAATTGAGCTAGTAGCTCCTTAGAGCTAGTAGCTCAAATGGTCCCACAAGAAAATATAACCAATAAAAAAATAGTTGTTTCATTTATTTTTTATTTAGTAATTAAGAATTAAATAAATTAATAAAAAAGTGTGTTAGTTAGGTCTCATCAAGCTAATACTAAATAGGATTTACTATTGGAGTAACTTGTAGCTTGAAATTATTGTTGCTCAAAAAAATGATGTGATAAAAGTAAGATAATACCAACTAGCTTATCATTGTGGATGCTCTTACTGAGTATAAAGTAAATTACTTTCTTTTCCTTCTTCGATATGGGAGACCAAGAATCATTTATTAAAGGTTAGTAGATGGAGTGCGGTGTAGTATTTTCTTGTTCACTAAATATAAAAATCAATTGCGGGTGTGATTTTCTTAATCAAGTGTTTCCCACTACAATTGTCGTGTAGTGTTCACTGATTTAATGTTGTATAGCAGATTCTCATCCAATACGAGAGTTTTTGATGGAGTGAAGAGACACCATAACTGTCCTTTTTCTTTTATATAAAAAAATTATACTCCCTCCGTCGGCTCATTTGTTGTCCTGATTTTGGCACAAAGACCAAGAAAAGAGGAGAGGGCAATTACTAAATGACAAGTGGAACAAATTGAGGGTAAATGATCAAATTACTCATCAAATTCATTCTTAAAATAGAAAGGACAACAAATGACTGAGACACCCAAAAATGGAAAAGGACAACAAATGACCGGGACAGAGGGAGTAATTATTATTATATTTAAGTTTTAGTGAGCAAGTTTCTAGAAGACGGTGTCATATAAATAATATGAGACAAACAAAAAACCCACTGAAACAAAGTAACAACTAATTAAAAGGATTCTGTAAAACGGTTTTTATAATAAGAATTGTAAAACCATACTACAAAGATCTTGATGTGCTTCTCATGAAGGTGGTGGTTAATGGAAATTATTTTTCGTGGAATTACTTAGGTAAAATATCACTTGAATTTACATTAACAACTATTTAAAGAAGTAGCCACACTAAGATTATCGTGAGACCGTTTTATTAAAAAAATAGTGTTAATTAAGTCTAATATAGTGGGCATCAAACTGCTTACCCAACCAGGCCAACTTACAGAAGTACTAGACGAGTAATGACTATTTATAAAACTGGGCCGACAGCTCAAACTACATATCTATGGACCATTATAACGCACTCAATTGGGCCAAATTTCAGAATACATTTCTCCAGCCCTAGTTAGGGATGTCAATAAATCGGGTTCGGGTCGGGTAAAGCCTCATCCGTCGTCCATCTGTCACATTAAAATCTCATCCTACCCATCTGCCATCCATTAAAATTAGCATCCGTCATCCACCCAACCCATCTGCCACCCATTAAAATTAGCATCTGTCATCCACCCATCCATCATCCATGGATGAAACGGATGGAAAAATTAAGTTATATAATCATTTTAATGCAACTTTTTAGTGTGTATTTTCACCAAATATATATAATGAGGGTAGAAAAATAAGAGAAATTGAATATTTTATATCTTAAAAATGTAATACATATATTTTTTTTCAAAATCAGAACTAATAAATTGGGTGGTGGATGGATGACGGGTGAAATTTCTTCATCCAATCCATCCGTCATCCGTCATCTGTTTCATCCATCATCCATCCGTCATCCATTTAGGTCGGGTTTTCGTCCGTCTTTTAGAATCGGGTGGGATCAAATTTTTATCGGGTGCGGGTGAAATTGACATCCCTAGCCCTAGTAAGTAGTACTTCATCTAAGTCATATCGTAAGTCGTAACCGTGTTATTAACTGATGTAAGTGAAAGTAAATGAGAGATTGTGGGGTTATAAGTTATTATAACCACAAATATTAAACAAATAAGGAAAATGGAAAATCTTTGTGAATTTGTCATTTTAGGAAATGTGGAAGATCTTAGAGATTAGAAGGGAGTATGACTTAATTAGACTTTTTTCTTCAGACCATCCCCAAGCAGTGGTCGCGCTAATTAGGTCGCGACCCGATTTTACTCTTAATCTCACCTTATTAACCTTGACCCATTTTCACCTCCCAAGCAGAAGGTCGCGACCTAGGTCATCAACCCAATTATTTTTCACCTTCCAACCCTTTTTGTTTTGTTTACGACCAATGATAATTTGACACCTATTGGGTCACCAATTGACCTAATAAGGTCAAGAGCAACCAAAGAGGTCACAAATTGACCTTATAAGGTCAAGAGCAACCAAAAGGTCACGCTAATCTCATGCTTAATTGTTGGTTAAGGCGACCTAACAAGGTCGCGACCCCCCTCGTGACCTTGCTTGGGGATGGTCTCATAATCTCAGTTATTTACCCTTTTCATTACAACTCTTAAATTTTCAGTTTTCTCATGTTTAATTTTCCCTTTTGAATGCCACCACCCTCCCTTTTCCACCTCTGCCACCACCCTTCCCCGCCTCTGCTTGCCGCGACCAACCGCCCTCCCTTGACCTAAATGATCACTGCACTGCAGGCCGACCACCATGACGGCGGTGGCATTAGGTGGTCCATCGATCTATTTTGGATGTCTCGGACTCCCGCTCCTTGCTTGACACGACTACCATCTGAGAACCCACGCCAGCCTACCTCTGCTACCACCGCCCCTTCCCTCGCCGGACAACCACTGCCACCGCATCCCCTCTACCCGCCTCTCCTCGTTAGATCCTCACCCACCATTGTACTGTCTATGATGAATAAAACGAAAAAAAATTGTCGAATTATACGAATTATGCTCTCTCTTGACGCCCCTCCCGTGTCTCCCACCCCCGTGTCACCACCGTCTACCGCCCAGAAGTCGCGCATTTCCCCGCGCCACGACCACCTCTTGCCTACCACCACCCTTTTCTCACAAATCCTAATTAAAAAAAATCAAAATTAATCGGAAAATATAACTTGTAAATCAATTAATCTAAACATTAAAGTAGTTAATAAATAAAAGGAAGTAATTTATTGTTCAATATGATAATCGAGATTAATAATTACAAGTTGCAGAAGAAATTAGATTATGTGTTGGGGAGGAGAAGAGGAAATTTTGGTTTTTCTCTCTTTGTCGAGGGAAGGGTAGTGTAAGGAAACATTATGAAAAACTCTCCATGATTAAGCAAATTACGAAAGAGCAATGATGTTTTTTAAGCTTCAGTTTTTAAGAACGTCTTTTATTCAAATCGCTCTAAATATTTACATCATTACAAAAAAAACCTACAGAAATAAATATTCATGATAAAGTTCGCTCGAGGAACCGGTATCTCTAATGGTACCGAATTTAAAAAAAAAAATCCATCAAGGGTAAAACCTCTTAACAAAAACCTGAAAAGCACAGGGTTTAGCTCCCTCTTTCGAATTTGATCCGGCTCCTACTGGAAGATCCGTCGTAACCTTCTCTCGAGGAACCACCACCAACTCCATCCATGGCTTGCAGACCCTTCGTCATTTCTGCCTGAATTCGGTCAAGCCCAAATAGATCAGTCTCCACAGCAGGAGCCTCTTCCTCTTGCTCAAACTCGAGAGGCCTACCCCTCGTAGCAGCTCTCTCTGATGTTCCAGTGAACGCCTTGTTGGGTTTGAACCTTTCCGTATTTTTAATTTTCTCAAGCTGTTTATCAGCCGCACCATACACGTCAGAATCCACATCTTTTTTAGGCTGGTAGAGTGTTGAAAGAGTAGCTTGAGCAGTGAACAAGCTCTTGTCATATACATTGTATTGATCATCTGTTGCAAAACCCGAGTCCATCCCTTTCTCCTGGTTGAACAACCTCTGATCATACATAACCTCTCCTCTTCCGTCCCCAACTGATGCCATGCCGAGAGCAACTTTCTCACTAATGTCCCGATCTCTATCTCGTGTAATCTTACTCTTCTTCCTCATTGACTCACTCTTTGCTTCCAACCGCCTCTCTCGCTTCCTCTCCTTTCCTCTATCCTCACGAATTTTCTCACGCTGCAATATATCCGCTCTTGAATCATCTATAGCCACCGAGGCAGTAACACATGTCCTCTCAGAGCGTGCTTTAGCAGCCAAAGCACGAAGCTCGGCCTCTTTCTTCTCCTTGTCTTTCTTGAACATTTCCTTTTGAACCTTGGATCGCATTGACACAGCTTCTCTAGCCTTTTGCTCTGCCACATAGAGAGACTCAGACAGTTCCGCAAAGTTATCATTGATCTGAACTTCCTGAAGACCTCTTCCGTCAGCTGCAAGCCTCTTATCAAGAGGAATGGTGTACCCTTTCGAGTTCTTCCAGTTTGATATGCAAGGTGGAATTTTCCAATCCTGTTGATCTTTGACCGTCACAGGTCGAGGCGGAGAATGCATAACCGGAACAGGTGGTGAGCCATAAGCCTTTGGAACTTTCTTATGCTTGAACTTAGGCGGCTCAAGAGGATCTACCGGCATCTCTACCAATCTAATAATTCTCTGTTTTGCCCCGGAATTAAAGGCAGCCGATTGTTGGGATGGTTGGTACTTGATGAATTTGGAGTCGGTTGATTGTTTGGGCACATTTTTAGGTTGAGCAACACTCAATTTTACATTAACGATCTCCTCAACAGCCGCTTGAGTAGCTTCCCTCGTCTCTTCAATCTTCGTTTGCAATTCTTCCTCCTCCGCCTCCTCACCCTTCAAAATCTTGGGGACAAGATCCCGATATTGAGAAAACACAATCTTAGACGCGTTCTCATTCTGCCTAACTACAGCATCAAAAGCAACATTCCCATTACTATCCACCGTCACAGGCAATATCTCTGAACCTGGTTTAGAGTCTTTCGTTCCCATCCCCAGCGGATATTGGGCCACATGAATCTCTGGAAACGCACCTCCATCACCAAAATCCTCAGGCTTACGAGGAATAACACGATGTCTATTCAAATAAGATGGTATGTCTACAGAACTAACTGAGACCTTTTCTACCTCTTCAGCAGTAAAACGATTCTTAAACCAGGGATCATTTGTGTGATCATACTGAGTAGATTTCGACGATTTTGCAGGCGGTAATAGTTCTCTCAGAGGAGCCACCATAGCTCACAAAATACAGCAATCTCCAACTCCCTAACCTCAGATTAAACTTTGCCTGCCAAAAAACACAAACAAAAAAATAAATAACCAAAATATTAAAAGCAATAACCTTGAAAACAAAAAATTAGCTGATGTATTTGAGTTAGTTTTTGTAAGGTGGTTTTATTACAGTAATATAATTGTAAAACAGATTCAAACAAAACCTTAATAATGGGTAAAAGTGGTTACTAAAAGATCCCGTCTTACGATTTTGTGTAAAACCGCGTTGCACGAGTATATTGTTGTTAAACTAGGGCATAATATCATGCAGAAATTACCAATTTACCATATAATTTCCAATAGATTGCAGTAACAGTAAAACAAAATCAATTGAAAAGGAAAATCATGAAGCAAACCTAATTGGGTATTCAACGAATACAATTTTTTTGATAATAATCTAGGAAATAGGGAGTATGTTTAATCCTCAACCAATTTAAGCAAAACCCAACATAAATTTTAATGGCTTTACTTTTCTGGGTACAAGAAACTAAAAATTAAACGCAGGAAAACAAATAATTGAACATATGTATAATTGTATAGCAACAGAAATAAGGAAATCGGAAAGGGGATGCCATGAAGAACTTACAATTGATATGAAAAGCAATCAAATTGCAGTCGCGGGAATTGGGTTGTTTCGAAATTAGGGTTTATTGATTTCGGAATTAGGTTTGTTCGTTGTATTGGAAAGTTAGGTTTAACCGATAAATTGCATGAATAATAATCGTATGGCATAAGATGTCTATTTATATGCGTTTTAGTTTCCTAATCTATCTTAAGGAAATATTCATACAATATTCACATAATAATCGTTTTTCTAATTCAATATAAATATTCACCATTAAAAAGTGTAAGACATTAGGAGAGTTTAATTAACAAGACGAAAACCGACTTAATTTAGGAATTATCTCCCACATGTTTTTGAGGATTTGAGGGTAATGTGTATTTCAGATTTGAGAGCTTCGTCTCATCAGTTTAGGTTTTTTTAATTGAATAAATAGAGTCGAAAACAATATACAACTTTTCTAAAAACGTATTGTATATACGGAACTCCGTATGATAAGAAACGTATATCGCATTGTGTTCATATAACAATTTTGTGTCGTATATTAACAAAGATGAAGATATAATCTGGTAAAGCGAAATACGGGGAGGGTGGCTAAGCCGCTAAGGGAGCTTTAGAATTTGGAGTACATAGGTATATGCGACGGAGATGTTTTAGGATATGTAATGGATCGGGTTATCCAATTCAATTAAGTGTATTATTATTGCATTGCAAAGTCGTGTTTTGGCGCCATATACTAAGTAAATCATCGTGATTTTCACTCATGACTCTTCCCTCTTACACTTTTATGTTCTATAAATAAGAGGCGTAACCATTCTACTTTGTATACAAAAAAAATATGCATACATTCTAGATATACCAAACTTCATATATTCATCGTGTGTGATTATTAACGTTGTTATTTACCACTTTCGTGTAAAGAAGTACCGCTAAACAAGAAAGGTAATCCGTGCTATCCTGGTTTGGACTCGAATTAATACTTGATTACAGTTTATAGTTTTAGTTTGGTTCTGTTATTGTCTAATGATCTAATCAATTAATCCAATGTTTGAATGTTATAGCTCAGGAATGGACGACAACAATTGGATGTATGCATCGGAACATGACTGGAACTCTGGAAGGGAACTAATCCCACATCGGACAGATAGACCCATGTACTTTAAATTATAGAGTGCTTTGTCTTCTGTAAAGCTTCCTTTGTACTTCTAATAACAACTTGTAAAGCAATATTTAAAATTTGCTAATAATATGTTCTAAACTTTCATATCAATTAGTTTAGCATGGAAAATTATTTGTTATCGGTGTTTATGACCCGAGTTAAAAACTATTAAGGACAACCGGCAATACAATTGGGTGGTGAAGTTAACTTGTATGCAAAAGTATGGATTCCTCTAAGCTATAATAACACCACTAAATTACGGCTAAATCAAATGGCTTAAAATTTTAAAAAAATAACTAATTAAAGTATTTTTTGGGTAAAGGGAGTCATAAAGGCGATTATTATATTGATGGGTAAAGGGAGTCATAAAGGGCGATTATTATATTGATGGGTTCGAATCCAAATCATAAATACCACCATTCATGACTTTACCTATTAAGTTAGTTGACATCTGTATTAACCGAAGTATCTGGGGTGATCATGCCAAAGGATTGTTCTCTTCTAATCATTAAAAAACTTGTAATTCGATGTAATCAAATACTTCCTCCCTATTATTTATAATAATTATTATCTATTAAAAAAATGAGAAGTTTAATTTACATTAAGAAAAAACAGGGCAAGGACCCCAAGTTGACATGTTCCAGAAAAATAAAAAATTAGTATTACAGCCTCACATAGAATTAGAAGAAAAACAATCATCAAAAGAACTTGATTAGTAATCTATAATAATGATTACTATGTTTAATCAATTAATCTTGTCGCATAACCTACCAAATTATGTTAAGCCATATAATATATATGGTACAAACTCCAAGCTCAATAATATCACTTGGGGAAATGATCGAGAATCCGAGAATGCAACGGTGTTAAAACTCAGAATTCTCCTACCTAACTCAAATTCGGTCTAAACAGGATAGTTTGCACCGTATTTCAAATAAATATCAATGCTCCTCTGGAATGCTTTGAAGATGTGGTCTCCAAGAACTCAAGTTAACACCCTTTGCTTGAGCATTTGCCTTCTTCTTTCTCATGAGCTCGAATAACCGCCTTTCAATGGCCGAAGAAGCCGATATTGGAACCGAGGAAACCCTAGGCCGGTCTCGTATCCCGGCATTATTCATAGCACCTAGAATTTGTTTCAAATCTTGTTTTTTCACCAAGATTTTCATCCTTACTGAACCATCTTCAGCTTTGTAGGAAGTTATATTTCCTCCTTGAGAAATCGCCTCGAAAAGGGTATTTTTGGTAATTTTTTGTTGGTGATTGTTCTTATTATTCTTTGAAGAACGACGGATATCTTTCTTAGGACATGATTTTATTTCTTCAACCATAACAGCCATTTTAGCCCTCTTCTTTTTTCGAAAGAAATAGGAATAATAGTAATAATGGTTTAGTGAGGTGTGTATGATTGTATGATTTTGGTTTTGTTATGTGAATGTTAATGATCATATACCCTTATATATAGAGACGGTGATGGGTGGTACCTAATCTTGGGTATTAAATTAAACTAGAGTGGGTGAATATAAATAATGCAACTAGTTGTAACCGTAACACCATCAATAATACAAACAAATGGACCAAATGGTTTATACAACAAATACACTATTTTTAGAGCCAAGCATATGGCTCTACCAAATTGAGTGAATCGGATTCTACTTTCGCAAGTCTGTAAAGAGTTCAATTTCTGGCTTTGAATTTAGAAGTTCGACTCCTACAGTATTAAAATTTAAAATGTAACTAAGTTGGTAGGCAATCTGTAAATATTGTTGTAAAACCTTAAAGAGGTCAATGGTCGGCCCTCTCCTTAGAGTTATGGCTAACAGGGCAGTTTCCACCTTTTCTATCTCTCTTCCTCGTCGTTTGTCGAGCCTAACACTCTCTTGTGTTTGCCACCATTTATAAAGTGTTTTGTCGTCTGAAAAGAGTTTGAATCGGGTTTTTTTTTTTTTTTTTTCATAATTGACATATATAGCCATTGAGGATCCATGCTCATAAAAAGATGAACCATAAACGAATACCCGTATATATAATGTTTTGTGTAAGATACGCTACAAGACAACTACAACATTGTTGACGGAATATTTAAACTCGAATTATAAATTATACGTCTTATAATTTTACAAACTAAATTAAATACCATCTACAAATAAATAAATAGTGTATTTAAATAATATTTAAGACATCCTTTTGTAATTAACCAAGTCAACTGACTTCCTTAATTCCTTTGCTTGGAATTATACGTTAACGTAAAAAACACGGCGACTCCTCACATGAAATAGGGCGATTGTCTCGCAAAAAGGAAAGAAAAAGAAATGCAAGGACGCGTACGTCCAGCTAAATTATGAGAATCGGGTATATTTGTTGTTATTAGTGCGTTTTTGGTGACTTGCAAAACCTATCTTCGCTATCTATGTACCTATATTAGTTGCTAACTTAATTACTTC
Organism: Silene latifolia; assembly: GCF_048544455.1. NCBI lineage: Eukaryota > Viridiplantae > Streptophyta > Magnoliopsida > Caryophyllales > Caryophyllaceae > Silene > Silene latifolia. The sequence goes on from NC_133536.1 coordinate 18,506,801, forward strand.
AAGTGTTAACTACTCATCAAATACGTTGTTTTTTAATGTTCGTTCTTATATTAGTTTTCTTGGTGTAAGGGGAGTCGAATGTGATGTTGACGGGTTTGCATCCAGGTTATGAATATTACTAATACCCACTCGCCCTCACAAATGTCCTTATGTGAGATTCATCATTTGCATGAACCGTAAGTATAAGTATTGTATATGAGGGTTATACGGAGTTTCAATTAGTGAATTAATAAGGAAATAATTAATTACAAAAAAGTTGCATAGGCCACTACATTAACTGGGAGAGGAATTTCAGTAACGCAAAAGGATTATATTTTGAAATAAATCGTAATAAATGGTGCAACTTTTCAATTTATAATAAGTGGGTGATTCTCCTTTTCTACGGATATCTTTCTCCAGCGTAAAATGCTAAATAAAATGCTTGTGTAAAATGCTCTACTCCTACATAGACTTGGCAAAACTGACTGACCCGAATTGAATAACTTGATCTAAATAATCTGACCTAACAATCGAACTCAAGACTCGAGTTTGACCTGACCCAACATAGGCAGACCTAAATGTTATTGTTGTATACTGTGTATTATCTATAAATTGTTTGATAATAATTGACCTTAAAATGACCCGAATCCCAAATAATCCGTCTCGACCGGAACTTTTGCAAGTTCGAAATTAACCCGTCACGAACTAATCCAACCCGATTCACCGCTAGAACTACTACTAAATATTTGAAAATTGTCAACCAAACCCATGTTATTTTGTAGTGTTATATTATGACAATTAGCTAATTAGGTATACAGCCTGTCAGCTAAATTTCATTGCACAGCTTAGTTTCTCTGCCGCAATAGATGTGTTTCAACTAACTTAACCTCCACCACGCTATCTCGTATGAAAAGGATAGGTAGTAATGTAGTATCATACTCGTATCATATTATTAGCAGCCAAAAGACTTTTGTAGAAGTGAAGGACACCACATTTTATTCTTCCTTTCGTATCTCCGGCTCATAAATCCATTTATTTATTCCTTAATCCTATTTTATAATATTTTTTAGGAAAATGATAAATACAGTCCTAAAGGCTGTATTTAAGGTGCCAAAAAAGGAATGAAAACTTTAAATCAAGCATTAATGACATCAATTTACGCGTAATTGTGTCATAAATTCCTAATTTAATTCTATTTTGGAAAGTAATTTAGTTCTTAAATACAGCCCTAAGGGCTGTATTTATCATTACCGTATTTTTTAAAGGTACATAACTAATTAATTTGGTCCCAAATTAGTTACTCTTTCCATTTCATCACCATTAGATTGTCAAATGGTTCTAACATTCCACATGGCGATCTTGACCTTAAAAACAACTAATTTATTCGAATAATTTGTTTATCTTTATTATTGCCAATAGGATCATTTAATTGGTTTTCGGATAATGAGTGAGTCAAACTATAAATTGATGTAAAATAATCATTTCTTCATTATTGCACGACTTTTTTTCTGGGTTAAAAATATAAATTTGTGAATGTTTTTTTTTTATACAAATCTAAACACAGTAATTTCAAAAATTAAAATTTTCATATTTTTCAAATTATTTAAAATAACTTTTTTCGCATAGTATAGGACGTAAAATTAAACCAACATAACATAAGTTATAAATACGAGAATCAAATAAAAACCTACTCGTATTTTACCAGTAAGTGGATTATACATCCGATTTATTACCACCAATTTTGTAGTTTTTGAGCAATATAATAAAGTTTTCGAGTTATGATCAGTTCATTCACTTAAACATTAAGCTCAAAAAATTACAATATAACTCAAAAACATTATATTTAAGATCAGTTAAATTTGAGTTTTGATGGCAAATAATAAAAATGTAACTTATAAACTTTATAAAGCTCAGAAAAAATACACATAAGCTCAACAACAAATGAGGTATGAAGTACTACATCCGATGTATGTTCCTATTTAGTATACGATTGATATGACGTGATATATAAGAATATAGAGTGGAAAAACTTGTATAAGAACACGGTTTTGGTTGTCGTTCATCACGAAACCTATATTCGTCTTTGAAATTATTCTCAGAACTAAGATTGGCTATAGGGAAATTATTCGGAGCAATAATAATAATAATTTAAATCATTAATTAACAACGTAATTAGCTTAATAATTTATCTTGTATGCACTACTTATCTTATTTATTATATCTGTATGTCAGTATGTACTTTTTTTTTTGGATAATCATCATTTATGTACTTTGAGAATAATAATCTGGCCTCCCGCATATACACGTATCATTATGTATGTACGTACGTACATTTTATGTACATAATGCCTAGCTCCTTAATTGATCATTATACTTACATCAAGACTCATTTCAAAGGGTGGTATCCGTTTTAAATTACGACGGAGAAAATGTGATCACTTTTCGATAAAATGCGATTGTTTTATGATAAAATGTGAATATTTTTGATAAAACATTACCAGAAGTTTATTATTAAAAAAAGTGACAATTTCAGCTGTTCCGGGTGTAATTCCAGAGCAAGTATTGTTACCACCCGTGGCTTGTAGAATGATGTCTTGAGTTGGATTCCTCGTCTCTATCGTTCCTCTCGGCCCCTCCTGCAACAATGAACGAACTGAGGGCTTGGCTTTGTGCCAAGCGTACTCACTCCGACGCTCAAGTCAGTAAACTTAGAGGGATAAGTTGTTAATCCTTGGCCAAGGATGTATTATAGAGGGATAAGGAAGATATTACCAGATGAATAGTGATTCTTAGGTTAATTTATGGATCCTTTCCTCAATGAAGGTTGAGGAGTATTTATAGGCTTTCACCTTTTGTCACGTAGTGGCCAAGTGGCCAAGTGGCTAGCAAGTGGAAAGACCGTTCTACCCTCGGCCGACGGACCCATGGCAGGCCGGCCGATGGTCTTGGATATGAGTACGCGGATATGTGTCCCGGCTGGCTGATTGCCAGGCCGAGACCCAGGTGACATGCCGATGGGTTGCATCAGCTAGAGTGCCTAAGTCGTTGACTTTGCTGTGGATATCCTTGACCTTGCTCAATATGTTGACTTGGTCGGCGGTGCAGAATATGCCCCATCAATTTGCCCCCAGCGTAGTCTATGCCGTGGTATGGGCTCCGATGTATCTTTGCGAGCGTATATTCTGCGAAAGTAATTTACAAACTTTTCCCCAGACGGCTTCTTCTATCTCGGCCTGGTTCTTATTAGGCCGTACCATATATATCCCCCTCCGCATGGATGTGTAAAGGGCATCCGATGTGGAAGAGAAAGTGACGCCGGCCGAGACCAGGGTTGAGAGTGCTTGGTTGTTTTTGATTGCCCCAGTAGGTGCTCTCTAGCATGGTTGATCACGTGGCGGGCGAGCGCGATACCTAGGAATTTGTTGAGGAAGATGAAAAGGCGAGATATGAAAGGGCGTGTTGAAGACGCTTGATCACCGCTTGCGTTGATTGACGTTTGATTTGCGACGATTGACTTTCCATGGTTGCATGTCCGACACGTGTCTGTTTCTTTGATTGGCTGGTGCTTCATGGGGGTCATTCTCCGATTGGTCCTTCTTCATGGGCTTTTCCCTATAAATAGGCGATTATTCCGTGAAATTGGCCACCAACTTCTTTCACCAAAATTTTCTTCTCTCTAATCTTTCAAGGGCTTCTTTGTCTTCTAATTTTCGAGTTGTTACTCCGTGAGTGTTTTTCTTCAAGGTAAACAAACAAATTTCCTTTCTTATTTTGTTAAATACATTGCTATCATGTCTTCTGCTTTGACGACTGGGACTAGCGCTTCGGCGCCGGGGTTCCCGTCGCGTCTTGATGGGGAGGGGATACTAGATGCCATCCCGATAAGGTTTGGGGGTCCTAGGTCTCCCTCTCCCGTAGTTGATCCACCAATTTTGGAGGAGTGGGAGGATGAGGATGATGATGTCGACGATGATGAGAGGACTCCTTCGATGGTGAGAGGACTCCTTCATTTGTTGAGAGGCCGTCTATCCCGGATCATGGCGAGGCTGCTGCACAACCGGTCTTGATCGTGCCTGGACTAATAAATTCGCCAAATGTTCGGTGGGACTCTTTTCGAAGGCCATTTCTCCTTCGGTAATGGGTACAAGATCGTTATCCCTAAGGAGGGTCGGCGGTCTGTTGCCCTCCCCCGGTCACATCGGGCGTGTATATCGAGCACCGGAGTATGGGCTCTCGGTTTCCTTTGAATGAATACGTCATGGCTATCATCAAAACTATGAACGTCGCCGGGCCCAACCGCATCCGTTGGCCATGAGGACGATAGTCGGCTTTGTGTGGCTCTCTGTCTCTTTAGGGGAGATCCCAACGTTAACTTATTCCGCCGCCTTCATCATCTACGGTAATCAATCGCCGGTAAAGTGGGGTGGTACGGCGTGCGAGACGGAGCCGAGGCTTCGTCTCCGTGTCAAGCTTACTTCTTGTAAGGACCGCAACGGTGGGTGTACGTCCAAGTGCTTGGAGGACTACCCATTGCCTCGGTCCTTCCAGAGCCACGTTTACTTGCGGTGTGAGAACCGGAAGAGTATGAGAAATGTATCTTCCGGGGTAAGGTTAAGATGGACGCTTCGATGGTCCCTCTTCTGCGGAGGAGAAACGGGCGTCTGCAGTTGTTTGATCTTTGAGAAGGGATGGCTGCCCCGACTCGATTATCCTTCGGGGATGAGTACTTTGCCGCGTCGGCCTCATACCGGCCCTCAATCAGGGTGAGTGGGGTCGGTGTGAGGCCCATCTTTGCCTGTTGCATTCCTGTTTTAGAGCTTTGTTTTGCTTCCTTTACGTAACTCTTGTTTGATTTCTTGCAGACCGGTTTGGCCAGGATCTGTCCGAGAGGACCTTAAAGAGGTTGGGGCTTGACAAGGACGGGGAGGTTGTTGAACGGCATCCTACGGCTAACAAGCTTGATCGCAGACTGGCTCCCAACGAGCTGATGGACAAGCAGCTGAAGGCTTTGGATCCGGAGGCGACCCAGGCACGGGTTCTCGGAGGCGTGCCGAAGAGAACGAAGAAGGCAGCGTCCAAAATGGCGGCGGCGTCAGTGCTAACCCCCTCTTCGACCCCAGTGGTCCAGAAGGATCATTTGGAGGTCATCGATACTACTGACGGGGTGGTGACCGTTGCTAAGGTCCTTTCTCCTCCGAAGAAGAGAAAAGTGCCACCGTCTGCTTCCACCGTCGCCGGGGAGAAGACTGCCCCAACCGACCCTCCGACTAAGAGGGTCCAGACTGGTACGGACCTAACTTGCGGTTCAGACCTAGCTGGTTCGTTGGACATTCCCGATGACCGACTTTCTGATGTGTCGATGCATGTTGATGTGGATGCTCTGTGTAAATTTTTTGTAGATCCGCCGTCGGCAGCTGTCGTTCTCACTGAGCGGCAGCTCGAGAAGCAGCCTGAGAAGATGGGTGATAGAAATGTCACCGTTGACTCCTCAGTTCAGAAGATTTCTTCCACCGAGCTCGTGGCGGAGGGTGAGAAGATATATAAGAGGCTGGCCAAGTGGACCTGATGGTATCAAGCTATACCTCGCAAGTGCACGATTTTATCGTTGTACACTATTAAGGGTCGATCCCACAAGGAGTTGAAAAGATTACTAATTGTTCTAATCCGATCGTTTAGCTAAGTCGAAAATAAAAGATGATGGTTGTTGTACTAATGCTACCTAAGACAAAATGAAATGCAAACTTAACAAAAGCAAGGAAAATAAGCAATAACGAGGGACAAGTTGTAATTCAAATGATTAAACGGCCTAAGACTCGGTTCTTCCCCAACAATTCGCAATTCCACATAGTTAAATCTCTAGGCTAATCACAAGGGTAGTTAGGTGAGGAGGTGACGGCTCTAATTCGCCTAAGACCCCCCTCTCGGGTTCGAAATAGGACACTAGCACTACCCACCAACCCCCCTCTCGGGTTCGAAGGTCGGAATCCCTAACTCAATACCCGACTACCCCAAAAACATGCATTAATCCCAAGGTAGTCCAATATTTGCTAAGGTCATTAAGCCCCGTCAATTCCCGGGTCATCCCACTCCCTCTCTCGAGGGTCGATTTCAAACGCTAGAATAGAGGTGTTCTACCCCGGTTCTCCCTTTCGGTCTCAACCAAGGTTAACAATAGGGTCAAATCACGGGTATCCAAATCACAACCTAACCAACTCTCGTTGGTGGTCAAGGGTCGTAAGTCAACACTACCCAAAAGTCAACCCTTAAACAAAGTCAATCCTCTAACCTACCCTCACCAATTTCCCCAAATAATTAGCCTATATGAAATTCAATTAGTGAAATTACTCATGTTGGGTCAAACCGAGCCCCAGTGGGAGACTACTCACTAATCATGGTCCTAATTGTAAAATAGACAATAAAGATGGAAACTTTGGTCACAAACATGGTGGGAAGATGAAATTCACTTCTAAACATGCAACAATCTAACAATAGGTGTAAAGGAAAGATGATTTAATCTAATAACAAGAGTGATTAAACCTAAAGACACAATCTTTAACCAAATCAACTCAAAGATTAAGTCTTTGAGGACAACTACCCAAGGAAGAACAAATGAAAGAGAAACAAAGGAAAGATGAACAATGAAAAGATAAACAATGATGAAATTAACAACAACAAACAAACAACACCAACAATCTTAACATAAACAATCAAACAAACATAAAAGAAGAATAAAAATGTAAACAAATGAAAATAGGGAGAGAATTAATACCAACAAAATAGTGAAAGAGGAATTTGGATAGAAATAATAAAGAAGGAAATCCTTCAATCTTCTTACAAACCCAAATTCAATCACTAATTGATTGAAGAACTTCTCTAATTAAGGAAAGATTAACAAAGAGAATAAGAAAGTTTAAAGCTTGAAAGGGTAAAAATTCTGGATCTAGGGTTGTGTGTCAAAGGGTTTTAGGAGGGGGTATTTATAGGCTTGTACAAGATTAGGAAGAAAAAAGGAAGAAAAGCCCAAATCCCGTCTGCTGCGTTTTGCCGGTGCACCGGCAGCCGGTGATCCTACCGGCAAAACCGTGCAAAGATTTAAAAATAGCTGGCATCTGTGTTTTGCCGGTGGGCCGGTTGCTGGCCTGCCGGCAAAACACACTCTTCAGGACTTCTACTTCTTCTTTATGGTGCGTAATGCCGGTTGACCGGCTGCCGGTGCTCCTACCGGCAGCGAGGCCAAGCTTGTTTTTCACCAAAATCTTCAATTATTTCCATTCGCTGTGCTTTACCGGTGGACCGGTTGCCGGCCTGCCGGCAAAGCACATTCCTCAGCTTTTCTTCAAAATCTTAAGTGATTCTCTGGGGTGTGTTTTGCGGGTGGCAGGACCGGCCGGTCTCGTCAAAAAACACACTCTTCACCATTTCTTCCCCTCTTCTTCATGTAAAGGCAATGGGGTGTATTTCTTGCCCCAATTTCTCCATACTTAGGTCGTTTCCTACAAAAGGACACACACGGTAACAAGTACGGGTATTGGGCACAATATGCAAGGAAAAACACCGAAACCGCACCGACTCGATAAGAGTCGGTATGCATAAAAGAAAGAGGGAATTAGAGGTAAATTAATCGTATATCAAACCTCCCCACACTTAAGCCTTACTCGTCCCCGAGTAAGTCCCAAAACCAAATGTACAAAGCATTATTATGATGGATATGAAGAGTGGATGCACAATATAAGCATCACCCAACTAAACTACTACTTAAGCCGATCGAGTATTAGCGCACTCAACGCCCCTTCAACTCACAATTTGACACTCATGAGGGGAGAGCGCCCTATTGCAAGGCAAGTTGGGTCTTGCTACAAAACTTTCGACACATTCATCATGAAAGCACGTAATCAACAAATAGAATGCATCTAACAAAATGATCCACTTTCCTCATCTAAGTGGTCGGATTTTTCAAACAACAAAACATGGTCTCAGTCGGGAGTACCGTCTCAGAAGTGCCAATTGAGGTGCCAACCCCCTAATTGTGACAAAAGCAACCCTTGTGTGGCCAATGCTCAAGAAACTAATTCAAGAGCGGGGAAAGGGAAGAAATGACAAGTCCGCCGAGAATTACAAAACCGACACAAGATTCAACCAAAGGACCCATGACTAAGGAGACCAAGGCAACGACATCCTCACGGTTTTCACTCGTCACTCAATGAAAGAACAAGGTGATTTTTGTGACCAAAAGTAACCAAAATCACTCAACTAACTCGGCTAGCGAAAACGTGCCCGCAATCTAATGTGTAACACCGTCCTATGTCCTATGAAATGCAAACAACGGGAAAATGCACAAAACATGAAGCAAGGGTTACAACGGGGCTAAGGAGAAGGTCGAAATGGGATTGGTGCAAGCACCGTTTGGATATGTGGGGCTCAAATCAAGAATCGTCGACACATCACATCCCATCTCTTATTGCAACACATGAGACACGTCTATGCCCTAACATAGCAATGATGACCAAAACTATGCAAAAATTGCATAAACCCAACTCAAGTAGGAAAAATTCGCTAAAACTCCTTTTATTTCAACAAATGGTAACGTCTACACCGTAACACCGACTCGGTTTCCAAGCCATGCAAAAAATGTGTAAACCCGACTCATCTTTGGAAAAACATCAATTTGCCCCTTTTTATTTAGCAACGGCTTTTTCTACCTCTTTAAATGATGAGTAGGGGTGTTGCTTGCCTTTTTCCTTTTCTTGACAACAAACAAATATATACAACATAACTCATTTTTTGATTTTTCATGACTTTTTCACTTTTCTATTTTTTTTTTTTTCATTTCTTTTTTTTTTTTTTTTTTTTTTTTTTTTTTTTTTTTTTTTTTTTTTTCAAAACCTCTTATTTGTATATAAAGCCAAATCATACCAAATTCCGACCCAAATGGATATGTATACTATCCATCACTATGTCCCAAATCACCTCCTACAACACAACTACAAAAACCGACCAATTCTCGATTAAGGAAGGGTGGTTATGGGAATGTAGTTATCTAGGTGGGTTTGCCAAATGAAAAGGGCTAAGCTCAAGGGGGTGAATCAAAAACGGAAACAATGTAGGGAATAAAACAAGGCTATTTGGCTATGTGAGGTTCATATAAACTGATTTTTGCTTCATATCATATACACAAAAATGTAATGCAATTTCATGATCTAAGGACGATGCGACACACTTATGCGTAATGATGTGACACGCCTTGCGAGGAGACCTACTCTCGAACCTAGATGAGGGCGGGGTATGAATGTACCCGCCCTAGGAGGCTCTACCCTTACCTTTGAGTAGCTGAGTCGAGCCAAAGGTCTAGTCTACGGCCCTAGGTCTCACAAGATCGGTCTAAACTCGTTGGTCAAGCCCTCCTTCCTCGGCTAACTAAGAGGCCACGGGCGCGAGTCACGAGGAGGGGAAAGGCACAATTGGGCACATTAGTTCATCATGGGGGTACTTGGTTCCCTTCCTTTGACCATGCTCTTCCTTAAAAGCTTATTTACAAACTCAAATGCAAAAGAAAGAAATGCAACAAGTATTTACATGTGAACAAATGCATGCGGAAATTTAAACAAACATGAAATGAAACGTGCAACAAATTGGCTAAAGCTAGCAAAGACATCAACACCAAAATTCCAAACGGTCTCCCAAGGAGACACCCAAAGCAACAAAATTCCCATTCTCCTTCAAAGTATGCAAGATACCAAAAAGAAAGAATAGTAAAAGGAGCAAGAGATAGGAAGGATTATACCAAGCGGTCTTCTAGCTCCCTTTTGCCTCAAGTGGTCAATGCGCCAAGCCAAAAGATTAGACAAAACATATATATACAATGCAATTTTTTTTTGAATTTTTCAGAAATTTTTCAATTTTTAGGCATTTTCTTGAATTCTCTTAAATTTACAAGCATTCACATATATATACTAATATTCACAAGAGTGATATTTCCCTCCCCACACTTGAGATGTACATTGTCCTCAATGGACAAAAGCATAGGGAGTGAATAGGAAAAAGAAACGAACATATTTTTTTTTGATTTTTGATTTTTCAAAGGGAAAATAACATATTTTTGTGATTTTTGGTTTTGAAAAATTAAAAGGACATATTTTTGGGTTTTTGATATGAGAACTCCCTCCCCACACTTATTTATTTACATTACTTCCAAATGGAAATAAATGTGTGGAGGGAATTCAAATTAAAAGCATGTTTTTGTTTCTTTTTTTTAGGCCCTCCCCACACTTATTTATAGACATGGGAGGGCATTTTAGTGAAATAAAATAACATGTTTTTGGTGGTTTTTGTCTTTTTTTCCTTTTTTTTTTATTTTATTTTGAAAATGCAATGCATGCTCTATTCTATATGCAAAATTGAAATGACAATGCAAATTATGCTAAGTGAATGCAATTACTAAATGTGACGATATATTACAAAATTGAAATCTAATGCAATCCTATATGATGATGCAACTAAATGAATTATCAACTAAATGCATGCGAAAAATTTAAACATGAATGAGAAATTTGGATAAAAGGGAGAGATCATACTTGTCATTTGGATTGATTGTAAGGAGCATACCAAAGGCTTTGGATTTGAAAAGGGAGTAATAATAGGCCATCAACTCGGCCTCTTGGGACTAAGACCCCATCACATCATCAAAATCTTCATCATTGATATCATCTCCGGTATTTAAATCGGAGCCTTGGACTAAATCCTCGGGGTTGAAGGTGAAGTTACCTCCACTACCGCCGGCACCCATAAGACCTCCCGTGAAGTCTCCACTCATGTTCATCACACCTCCATCACCTCCCGTGAAACCACCACCGGATCCCGACGCACCCGCATCACTAGCAAAATAGGGCCGAACTCCCCCAAACCATTGGGCCTCATGCCCCTCCGGTCTAGACTCGGGCATAGGCGGGAAAACGGGTCGCGCAAAGTAGTCCGGTTGGAGGTTAAGACCTCCGCGGACCATACTCCCATCCTCTCTCGAGTAGTTCCCATCGGGCCAAGTGAAGTAGGAGGGGTGAGGGTGCTCATAACCCACGTATTCCCGTCGACAAAAATCATCATAGATGGGATAAGTACCGGTAGCTTGATCATAGTATATCCGGTCCAACTTTCTCCCCAACACGTCCCTCTCACTAGCGGCCTTCGCCGTGGCAATGTCCATCCTCTCCATCCATTCGGTGAGAGACGGAGGTAAGGGTGGATAAGTAGGTTGACCCGAGGAGGAGGCCTCCCCTTGTTGAAATTGCCATGGTGGTGGTTGGTGAGTTTGAGGCGCGGCGTATCGTAAGGAGGAGGGAGTGTCGCGTCTACGGTCCCTAGAATAAACCCGTGGAATATTGGGAGGAGGTTGGTCGGCGGGAGGGTCTTCTTCAATATCAAGGAGATAGGACTCCTTGTCCTTTTCAATTTTTACCGCGGTAACATTTGGAAGCCGGATGGAGTTTTTGTGATTGATTTGCCAATATTCAAGGCCGTCATTGGGGTTCTCTTTGAGCCACTCAAGCTTTGTAGTTAAGTAGTGCTTTGTCAAGTGAGTGTCCCCGGGTATCCAATTCATCGTGGAAAGGTCAACCGGACGGTCCATGTTGCGGGCAATTCGGGTGATCATGCCACCCACATGTATCGGGGTTCTATGCCCCGGAGGACTAGCAATCTTGGATAGATTAAGGGCTAGGTAGTGAGCCACATTAATTCGGAAGGGGGTGGGTTTCGTGAACAAGTAGGACCCCAAAATTTCAAGCTCGTGGGTCCTAAACACCCATGGCTCATCTACCGCAAGAACGGTGCACCCCATACATCTATGCCACACCCGAATGACGGGATTGTGGCAACTCATCGCGGGCCTTTTTACCCCGAGATGATCATCAAGGCCCGAAATCGCATTCCATACACGGGAATAGTGAAAGTCAATGGGCGGGGTGTGCGATGTCGCATTTTCCAGCCCAAAGATTTGAGCCAACCGACCCAAAGTGATGTTATGTTCCCGGTTCATGAGTCTAAAGCTAAGGGTAGCCACCATGTTTGTTTGCCGGTGTTTGGTAATCTTAAGACTACTCAAAAATTCCCATGTGATCCGAGGGTAAGTATACTCATGCATGGTAAATATCCCCCTCATACCACACCCCGTAAATAAAGCTTCCGTCTCCCTAGCAATCCCAAGGGTAGACAAAGATGGATGATGAAGAAACTTAGTAGGGGTGAGGGGGCGATTTTTAAAGAGAATAAACTTACCCTTCTGAGTTGGTGTGGCAAACTCGACTGTAGGGAAGTCCGGATCGGGGTATGTATCGGTCGCCGCTTGAGCAATCAATGCCGCTTGGTCCCTTGCTATATCGGCCCTTGTTCTTCTTCCGGCCATTTTGATGATTGGAGGAGATTGGTGAAGGTAGGAGGAAGTTTGATTGAGTTTTAATGGAGTTAGGGTTGAAAAGGGGGAAAAATAATGGAGGAGTGAAGGAGGAAGGAAGATGAAATGAAATGAAGAAAGGGGGAATCACGGATTATATTTTGCGTTCTGCTTGTGCGTTTTGCCGGTTGGCGAACCGGCAGCCGGTCTGCCGGTAAAACGCACTTCCCAAATCTCCTATTTTCGAATTTTTCCCCCAAAATTTTTGGCCTCGCTGCCGGTGGACCAACCGGCTGCCGGTCCACCGGCAAAACACTCTCCTCAAGAATTTTTCCTATAAACCATGTGTGTTCTGCCGGTGAGCCGGCTGCCGGCCTGCCGGCAAAAAACACTCCCAATCATCAATTCTTCGTGTTTTCAACTTGCCAGGTGTGTTATGCCGGTGAGCCGGCTGCCGGCCTACCGGCAAAACACACCGCTTCTTCAATTTCCAAAGATTTTGTTTTGGCCTCGCTGCCGGTGGACCAACCGGCTGCCGGTCCACCGGCAAAACACAATACACAGCTATTTTTCGTTGTGTTCTTCAAATTTGCTCAATTTTTCTTCAACTCAACTTTGAGCTTTTTCATTGACCACGGGATTCTTGTTTTCCTCAATTACTTCGACGCATGATGTCGGGATTTCGGGTCAATGAAAATAATGCTTGTGTTCTTCAAAAGTGACCTCCGTCACCAATCCAAATAGACAAAATACGACTCCAAATCTCTCACTACTAGTCTAGAATGCAAGTTATATACAAAGATGCATGGGTTGCCTCCCATGAAGCGCCCTTGTTTTATGTCGTAGGCTCGACGGAGTTATGAACGACAATCAATAATTTTGAAGGTAGGTAGCAATGGAGCTCATGTTCTTGATGATAGGGGTTCCGGCGATGTAGTGCTTTAGCCGTTGTCCATTTACTTTGAATGTTTGGTCTCCATCGGATACTTCAACCGCTCCATGGGGAAAAGCTCGGACCACGGTGAAAGGCCCCGACCACTTTGACTTTAGTTTTCCCGAAAATAGCTTGAACCTCGAGTTAAAGAGGAGAACCAAATCCCCCTCCTTGAATTCCCTCCTTATAATAGCCTTGTCATGGAATCGCTTGGTCCTTTCCTTATACAACCTAGAGCTCTCATAAGCCTCTAGTCTAAATTCTTCAAGCTCATTGAGGTCAAGTAGCCGCTTCTCCCCGGCGCTTTTCAAGTCAAAGTTAAGGAGTCGGATGGCCCAATGAGCCTTGTGCTCCAACTCAACCGGCAAATGGCAAGGCTTCCCATACACCAACCGGAATGGTGAAGTTCCTATTGGTGTTTTGAAAGCGGTCCGGTAAGCCCACAATGCATCATTGAGCTTGGTAGACCAATCTTTCCTTGACCGGCTCACGGTCTTTTCAAGGATCATCTTGATTTCACGGTTAGAGATTTCGGCTTGGCCGTTAGCTTGTGGGTGATAGGCAAGGCTCCGCCTATGTTGCACCCCATGCTTCTTGAGTAGAGCATCAAGAGTCCTTTCCCAGAAATGAGTTCCACGGTCACTAATCACAATTCGTGGAACTCCAAACCGTGGGAATATGATTGTCTCCATGAGTTTGGTCACCGATTTTGCGTCACAAGTCTTTGTTGGAATTGCTTCAACCCATTTGCTCACGTAGTCCACCGCTACAAGGATATACTCATTCCCATTTGATGAGGGAAAAGGGCCTTGATAGTCAATGCCCCATACATCGAATACTTCCACTTCAAGTATGTAGTTCATTGGCATTTCATGCCTCTTTGAAATGTTGCCACTTCTTTGGCATTTGTCACACTTCTTGACGTAGGTGGCCACATCGTGAAATAGGGAAGGCCAAAAGAATCCACATTGGAGCACCCTCGCGGCGGTTTTCCGTGAACTACCATGCCCTCCACTTGGCATGTCATGGCAATGAGAGATTATGGGTTGGACTTCTTCATTGGGGATGCATCTTCTAATTATCCCGTCGGCACAAGCTTTGTAGAGGCACGGTTCTTCCCAAAAATATTGCTTAAGGTCATGGAAGAATCTCTTTTTCTTATGGGAATCATAACCGTGTGGGATGACCCCGGATACCAAATAATTTACATAGTCCGCGTACCACGGGGTATCCATCAAAGCAAGTGCAAATAGTTGATCATCCGGTAATGTGTCATCAATTGGCAATCCATCTTTATCCTTGACATGGAGTAGCCGAGAAAGATGATCGGCTACCACATTTTCTACACCTTTCTTGTCTCTAATCTCGATATCGAACTCTTGTAACAATAGAATCCACCGAATCAAGCGTGGTTTTGACTCCTTCTTGATTAGCAAGTGCCTCAACGCCGTGTGATCGGTGTGCACAATTACCTTAGAACCCACCAAATAGGAACGAAACTTGTTCATGGCATATATGACCGCCAAAAGCTCCTTTTCGGTGGTGGTGTAGTGTGATTGAGCTTCATCCAAAGTCTTGCTTGCATAATATATGGCATGGAGTTTACCATTCTTCTTTTGTCCAAGCACCGCTCCCACCGCTACATCACTAGCATCGCACATCAATTCAAAAGGTTCTCCCCAAGTGGGAGGTTGCATAATTGGAGCGGTGATGAGAGCTTCCTTCAACCTATTGAAAGCATCCAAACACTCATTAGTAAATTCAAATGGCACATCTTTTCCAAGCAACAATGTTAAGGGACGGGCAATCAAAGAAAAATCCTTAATGAATCTCCGGTAAAAACCGGCATGCCCAAGAAAACTCCTAATTCCTTTAACATTAGTGGGAGGGGGTAGAGTTTTGATCACTTCAATCTTGGCTTGATCAACTTCCAAGCCCTTACTTGACACTACATGACCCAAAACAACCCCGGATGTCACCATGAAGTGACATTTCTCCCAATTCAAGACTAGACCACTCTCTTGACATCTCTTCAAGACCTTACCCAAATTAGCTAGACATCCATCAAATGAGGTGCCTACGACCGAGAAGTCGTCCATAAACACCTCCATGATATTCTCAACATATTCGGAAAATATAGCTAGCATGCATCTTTGAAATGTGGCCGGCGCATTGCAAAGCCCAAAGGGCATGCGCCTATAAGCAAAGGTGCCAAATGGGCACGTGAATGTGGTCTTTTCTTGGTCATTAGGGTGAATCGGGATTTGGAAAAACCCCGAAAACCCATCAAGGTAGCAAAAATGAGAATGTTGGGCAAGTCTTTCCAACATTTGGTCAAGGAAAGGGAGGGGGAAATGGTCTTTCCTAGTTGCCTTGTTGAGGCGCCTATAGTCTATACACATTCTCCACCCGGTTGTGACTCTTGTTGGAATTAGTTCATTCTTATCATTGGTGACTACCGTGACCCCGCCCTTCTTTGGCACAACATGCACCGGGCTCACCCATGCACTATCGGAGATAGGGTAAATTATGCTTGCATCATAGAGCTTCAACACCTCCTTCCTAACCACTTCTTTCATAGCGGGGTTAAGGCGGCGTTGAGGCTCAATGGAAGATGCACTCTCATCCTCCAAGTGAATGCGATGGGTGCAAAAAGAAGGGCTAATCCCCTTAATATCATCAATTGAGTACCCAATGACATCCTTGTACTTTCTCACAACATCAAGTAATTTTTGAAGTTCGGTGTCATTGAGTGCACTATTGACAATAATAGGGTAAGTATCATTAGGGCCAAGGAAAGCATGTTTAAGAGTAGAGGGAAGAGGTTTCAACTCCACTTGAGGAGGCGTGGATCTCTCCTCCTTTTTACCATCTCCTCTCAAGCTTTCAAATTCTTTGTCCGGGTCTTCTTCAATTGTTGCTTCCATAGCTAAAGCATACTCCCGGTGCTCCTTGCAATCCTTTACCTTGCCCTCAAGGAACCCTTGCAAACCCTTGTCTTCATCAAACTTCTTCATATCAACCCATTCTTCGACCACATCAATCATATAACAAGACTTTTCTTCCGAAGGCTCTTTCATAGCCTTGTTCAAGGAGAATTCAACCTTATCTTCACCCACTTGCAAAGAAAGCTTCCCATTCTTCACATCAATCATGGCACCCCCGTAGCAAGGCATGGGCGCCCCAATATGATGGGAATATTTGAGTCTTCGGGGATGTCCATAACATAGAAATCACATGGAAATGCAAGTTTCCCCACCTTGAGCGGGACATCCTCCACAAGACCAATCGGGTATCTTACCGACCTATCGGCAAGTTGGAGAGAAACCCTTGTTGGTGAAAGCTCATAACCTTTCAACTTCTTGAAAATTTTGAGGGGCATAAGACTAATGCTAGCCCCCAAATCACACAAAGCCCTCTCAATGTGCACGGTCCCAATCTTACAAGGAATGGAGAAACTCCCCGGGTCTTCAAGCTTTTGAGGAGCCTCATTCATGAGAATTGCACTACACTCCTTGGATAAGTTCACCGTGGTTGTCGGGCTCAAGGAGTTTTTGTTAGAGATGAGCTCCTTCAAGAACTTGCCATAGCTTGGAATCTCCTTTACGGCATCAATGAAAGGCATAGTAATGTTGATACCCTTCATCATATCCATGAACTTCCCATACTTTTGTTCAAGTTTGGCTCTTGCCAACCTTTGTGGAAAGGGAACCGGTGGTACATAAGTTCGTACCACTTGTTGTTGAGGCTCTTCAACTACCCTTGTTGGTTCATCAATCACTCTTGGAGTTTCCACAACAATTTCCACAAGCTCATCTTTTCCCTCCTTTTCTTCAATTACCTTAGGAGGTTCAACCAAAATTTGAGGTTCAATGACATTACCCGGTCTACTACTCTTCCTTTTCTTGACAAATTCCCTGTCTTCCAAATCTCTACCACTCCTCAAATGAATAGCATTCATGGTTTTCGGATTTTCCTCGGTTTTACCCGGGAATTTACCTTGGGAGGCTTGTAGTTGGCTCATTTGGGTAGCCAATTGGGAGATTTGGTTGTCCGTCATTCGTTGAGAGGCTTGCATTTGGGTTCTAAGTTGGTTGATGGATGTGGTTGTCTCTTCTTGTTTTTGGGTGGTATGGTTGATGAATTGTGTTTGATGATTCATCATTTGCTCCATCATGAGTTCCATGTTTGACTTTGGTTGGGTGGGTTGTTGGAATGGTTGGAAATTTTGTTGGAAAGGTTGGGTGGTTTGTTGAAATGGTTGGATGGTTGGTGGGTTAAGTGATTGGAATTGTTGTCTAGGTTGGAAAGTTCTTCCTTGGAAACCCGGTGGACCTTGATTGAATGTTGTGTTTTGTTTTTGAGTTTGGAAGTTTGGTTGTTGTGACTTTTGTTGGAAGGTTGGGTTTTGGACATTTTGAGAGCCATAGGAGAAGTTTGGGTGGGCTCTCAATCCGGGGTGATATTGGTTGTTGTTAAATGCTTGCTTGGCCGGACTAGACTCCCATATCCCGTTCACTTGCTCCATACAACTTCCATCTCCAACCACCAAAGGACACTCATTGGGTGGGTGTCCTTGGTCTCCACAAAGCTCACAACTATAGACTTGGTTCCTCATAGAAGAATTGCTAGATGTCTTGCTTGAGCTCATCAAGGCTACTTGTTGCTTAAGCTCTTCTATCATCTCTTTCACTTCCACATTGTTGGCCGACTCGACCGTTGACTTCCCCTTTCTCTTGTGCCTATCATTGTTCCAATGAAAGGTACGAGAAGCCATTTCTTCAATAAGCTCTTTCGCCGTCTTGTGGTCTATCTTATCCAAAGCTCCCTTCCCCGAGCCGGAATCAAGGTTCATCTTCATCTCATTGTTTAACCCTTCATAGAAATTGTTGATGAGCTCATCATCTCCAATACCGTGGTGAGGACATAGCCTTTGGAGGCCCTTGTACCTCTCCCATGCTTCATAAAGGGTCTCATCTTCTTGTTGGGTGAACCCTTGGAGCTCACTCTTGATTCTTGCGGTTCGTTGGGGTGGGAAATACTTGTTGAGAAAAGCCTTAGAGACATCATCCCAAGTCCGAAGAGAGTCGGGTTCACAACTTTTAAGCCATTCCTTGGCACTTCCCCTCAAAGAGTAAGGGAAAAGCCTAAGGCGTACGGCATCCTCCGTCACTCCATTGGCCTTGAACATGTCACAACTATCCAAGAACTCGTTGAGATGCTCGTTGGGGTTTTCGGTGGCTCCCCCTCCGAATTGGTTCCCTTGGACAAGTTGTAGCAAGGTGGCTTTCACATCAAAATTGTTGGCTTGAATGGGTGGCTTCACAATACTTGGATTCACCACCTTTTTCGGAGCCAAGTTATCTCTCATAGGAACCGCGGCCATTGTTACTTCCGTTTCCGGTGTTGCAAAAGGATTTTCGAAAGTTTCAAAGACCCGTGGTCCTTCTTGAAGGTTCTCAATTACTGGATTTTCTTGAGGAATCGGTGTTTCTATAAGCCCTCTTCTACGGAGTGAATTTAGTCTTCTCGCGGTTGCTTCGATCTCGTGGTCAATCGGACGTATTGGTTGACCTCTTCGAGCTCTCCTAACCATGCAAGAAATCCTACACACTCAAGAGAGGGATTAGAAACAAAAGACTTAGTCTAAACAAGAACGAAAACAATTAATATCTAGCCAAACTCCCCAGCAACGGCGCCAAAAACTTGATGGTATCAAGCTATACCTCGCAAGTGCACGATTTTATCGTTGTACACTATTAAGGGTCGATCCCACAAGGAGTTGAAAAGATTACTAATTGTTCTAATCCGATCGTTTAGCTAAGTCGAAAATAAAAGATGATGGTTGTTGTACTAATGCTACCTAAGACAAAATGAAATGCAAACTTAACAAAAGCAAGGAAAATAAGCAAGAACGAGGGACAAGTTGTAATTCAAATGATTAAACGGCCTAAGACTCGGTTCTTCCCCAACAATTCGCAATTCCACATAGTTAAATCTCTAGGCTAATCACAAGGGTAGTTAGGTGAGGAGGTGACGGCTCTAATTCGCCTAAGACCCCCCTCTCGGGTTCGAAATAGGACACTAGCACTACCCACCAACCCCCCTCTCGGGTTCGAAGGTCGGAATCCCTAACTCAATACCCGACTACCCCAAAAACATGCATTATTCCCAAGGTATTCCAATATTTGCTAAGGTCATTAAGCCCCGTCAATTCCCGGGTCATCCCACTCCCTCTCTCGAGGGTCGATTTCAAACGCTAGAATAGAGGTGTTCTACCCCGGTTCTCCCTTTCGGTCTCAACCAAGGTTAACAATAGGGTCAAATCACGGGTATCCAAATCACAACCTAACCAACTCTCGTTGGTGGTCAAGGGTCGTAAGTCAACACTACCCAAAAGTCAACCCTTAAACAAAGTCAATCCTCTAACCTACCCTCACCAATTTCCCCAAATAATTAGCCTATATGAAATTCAATTAGTGAAATTACTCATGTTGGGTCAAACCGAGCCCTAGTGGGAGACTACTCACTAATCATGGTCCTAATTGTAAAATAGACAATAAAGATGGAAACTTTGGTCACAAACATGGTGGGAAGATGAAATTCACTTCTAAACATGCAACAATCTAACAATAGGTGTAAAGGAAAGATGATTTAATCTAATAACAAGAGTGATTAAACCTAAAGACACAATATTTAACCAAATCAACTCAAAGATTAAGTCTTTGAGGACAACTACCCAAGGAAGAACAAATGAAAGAGAAACAAAGGAAAGATGAACAATGAAAAGATAAACAATGATGAAATTAACAACAACAAACAAACAACACCAACAATCTTAACATAAACAATCAAACAAACATAAAAGAAGAATAAAAATGTAAACAAATGAAAATAGGGAGAGAATTAATACCAACAAAATAGTGAAAGAGGAATTTGGATAGAAATAATAAAGAAGGAAATCCTTCAATCTTCTTACAAACCCAAATTCAATCACTAATTGATTGAAGAACTTCTCTAATTAAGGAAAGATTAACAAAGAGATTAAGAAAGTTTAAAGCTTGAAAGGGTAAAAATTCTGGATCTAGGGTTGTGTGTCAAAGGGTTTTAGGAGGGGGTATTTATAGGCTTGTACAAGATTAGGAAGAAAAAAGGAAGAAAAGCCCAAATCCCGTCTGCTGCGTTTTGCCGGTGCACCGGCAGCCGGTGATCCTACCGGCAAAACCGTGCAAAGATTTAAAAATAGCTGGCATCTGTGTTTTTGGTGGTGGGCGGTTCTTGCGCTGCCGCAAAAAAACACTCTTTCAGACTTCTACTTCTTCTTTATGGTGCGTAATGCCGGTTGACCCCACGCCGGTGCTCCTACCAGCGCGAGGCCAAGCTTGTTTTTCACCAAAATCTTCAATTAATTCCATTCGCGTGCTTTACCGGTGGACCGGTTGCCGGCTGCCGCAAAAGCACATTCCTCAGCTTTTCTTCAAAATCTTAAGTGATTCTCTGGGTGTGTTTTTGCGGTGGCCGGGCCGGGCCGCCGGCCTCTGCCGAAAACACACTCTTCACCATTTCTTCCCCTCTTCTTCATGTAAAGGCAATGGGGTGTATTTCTTGCCCCAATTTCTCCATACTTAGGTCGTTTCCTACAAAAGGACACACACGGTAACAAGTACGGGTATTGGGCACAATATGCAAGGAAAAACACCCGAAACCGACTCGATAAGAGTCGGTATGCATAAAAGAAAGAGGGAATTAGAGGTAAATTAATCGTATATCAGGACCCGTCTAGCCGGCTCCCACATCATGGAGCAGGAAAAAGCCGCGGCCCAGACTGCGCCGCTGATCGCAAAGCTTAAGCTTGATCTCTCCGCTGCAAGGGGGGAAGCCGGGAAGGCTAAGCTGGACCTCTTTGCTGCCAAGAAGCGTGTGGAGGAAGCTGAGAAGCTGCTGGCGGCCGAGAGGGCCAAAGTTGAGGATGCTGATGTCGCCATTGCCAAGATGATGGAGGAGCGGGACAGGTATAAGGGCGCTTATGACGCCGTGGTTGCCAAGAGGGAAGAGTGGAAGGATCTGTTCCATAACCAGGCGGAGGCGCTCAGGGACACGCAGGCCTCCCTTGCTCAAAAGGAGAAGGATATTGAAATGCTTCAAGATGATCTCCTCCCTAAAATGTGCGCCCAATTCCGGGACCAGGCCGAGGAGGCGACCAGGGAGGCAATCAAAAAGCTCATCCCTGACGGCTCCTTCCCGTGGGATAAATTTGACCAGCTTCTGGATGAGATGGCTGATGCTGCGGCGGAAGCGCCGGCTGCGGAGAAGCGGAGGCGGCGAAGGCGGCTCGAGATAGGCGAGGCCAAGGCGGCCTACGATGCAAAGGTGAAGGAGGGTGAGAGGCTAAAGTCACTTGAAAATGTCGAGCCCTCTTCTCGAGCCGGCCACCGAAGATGCTTCTTTGCGGGATGGAGGGCAAAGAACAGGGCATAGGGAGACGGGCGGTTGTCACCAGACTCACCCGGCATCTCGGATAGCTTTAGCTGTTCGGGGGCCAACTATTGAGCCTTTCCTCCCTGCCACTTTTGGCGCTTCAAATGATATGTTTGTAATCTTTTGCTTTTCTTTCCCGTGTTTTGTTAGTAAAACTCTTGGTAGGTTGTGTTTAGGCTTATCCCTATGGGGACGGCCGTCGTTTGTACTCTCTTTGTAATTGTTTTCAATAAAGTTCGTCTTTATTGGCCTTTGGCTTGGCCGGGGCTTTGATCACAATCCCTCACTTGTCTTTTTGCGTTATTAATTGAGTGCCTTTGTTTTTACCTTCGGTATGACCGAGGCAGTTTGAATGCATGTCCCAACTGTGTTTAACGTCTTTAGTGTGTCGACCGGCGTGTCCCCGTCGCTCTCGGCTTTGCGGTTTCGACGGCGTTCGTAACTGTGTAGGCATATTGGTCGCTAGATTTGCGTCTCAACTGCACTGAGTATACGTTTCTTCTAGCGTATCGACCGACGTATCCCCGTCGCTCTCGGCTTTGGCCGAGGTAATCGGGTTGCGGCTCGGCTCGACGTTAAATCAGAATCGTGTAGGCATATTGATCGCTAGATTTGCGTCTCAATTGCACCGAGTATACGTTTCTTCTAGCGTATCGACCGACGTATTCCCGTCGCTCTCGGCTTTGGCCGAGGTAATCGGGGTTGCGGCTCGACAAATGTCAGAATCGTGTAGGCATATTGATCGCTAGATTTGCGTCTCAACTATATTGAGTATACGTTTCTTCTAGCGTATCGACCGACGTATCCCCGTCGCTCTCGGCTTTGGCCGAGGTAATCGGGGTTGCGGCTCGACAGCGTTCGTAACTGTGTAGGCATATTGATCGCTAGATTTGCGTCTCAACTGCACTGAGTATACGTTTCTTCTAGCGTATCGACCGACGTATCCCCGTCGCTCTCGGCTTTGGCCGAGGTAATCGGGGTTGCGGCTCGACAAATTCGTTAAAGAATCGTGTAGGCATATTGATTGCTAGATTTGCGTCTCAACTGCACTGAGTATACGTTTCTTCTAGCGTATCGACCGACGTATCCCCGTCGCTCTCGGCTTTGGCCGAGGTAATCGGGGTTGCGGCTCGACAGCGTCAGAATCGCGTGTAGGCATATTGATCGCTAGATTTGCGTCTCAACTGCACTGAGTATACGTTTCTTCTTGCGTCTCAACCACGGAGGGGATAAACATTTTGATGGAAAACTTGGATGTTTCTTCATTAGATAAAACACGCGTCGGGGTGCCGACAATGGTTTTGGACACCTCCGCCGCTTATACAAAGTACTTTCTTAGGTTGTCAGTGTTCCAGTGGCTCATCAGAGGCACGCCCCCCATGTCTGTCAGCCGGTATGTGCCCGGCCTCATCTCTTCAACTACTTTGTAGGGTCCCTCCCAATTGGCCGTTAATTTACCATGAATATTTCCTTTGTTGGTGGCGTGGCTTTCTTAGGACTAGATCTCCTATTTTTAAGTCCCTTTTGTGGACTCTTCGGTTGTAGGCTCTTTTCATCCGGTTTTGGTATACTGCCAAGTTGAGGCGTGCCGTATCTCGGCTTTCTTCGACCAGGTCTAGGGAGGCTCTCGGGCCTTCCTCGTTTTCAATCAAGGGTTAAAGGTAGCCGTTACGAATGTTGGCACCGCGCTTCAATCGATTAATTAGCGGGGATCGCCGGAACCGTAGACTAAGTGGAAGGGGTGTACCCGTTGCTTCTTTCTCCGTGGTCCGGGACCACAGACACCGGGTAGTTCATCGCCCACCTTCCTTAAGGTCTTCAACTGTCTTTTTCAAACCGTTGAGGATTGTTTTGTTGGCCGCCTCCGCCGCCCGTTGCTCTGGGTGGGTGACAGAGACGGAGGAGTATGCAAACTTGATGCCAAGCTCTTCTAACCAGTTCATTATCAGGTCACTCCAAAACTCTCGGCCGTGGTCAAATACCATAACTTGGGGTAATCCAAACGAGTTATAACATTTTCCCAGATTACCTTTCGACGGCCACCGTGGTTTTCGCCGCATCGCTGACTTCAACCCATTTGGTGAAGTAGTCAACGGCGACGATCAAGAACTTCCTTCCTCCGGAGGCCGTTGGAAATGGCCCTAGCATATCCATCCCCCACTGTGCGAAAGGGAGGGGATTAAGCACCTGTTGTAGGTCCCGGGAAGGAGCGTGTATCACCGGAGCATGCATTTGACAGTTCGTGCACTTCTTGGTTTTAGCCTTGGAATCCGCAAGCATGGTGGGCCAAAAGTAGCCGGCTCGGAGAGCTTTGTGGGCCAGCGTTCTTGCCCCCATGTGATGACCACAGATGCCTTCGTGAATTTCTGTCAAAATTAGCTCTGCGTCGACTGGGCCGACGCATTTCAAGAGTGGTCTTATTACGGACCTTCTGTATAATTCTCCTTCAAACAACAAGTACCTGGCGGCGATCCTCTTTATCTTGGCCGAGAGATTGCGGTCCTCCGGCAACTCATTTGCAAGTTTGTATTTCATTATGGGAGTCATCCACGTTGTCACGGCCTCGATGTTGCCCACCGTGCAGAGTGCGTCAGTGATGCTTTTAGCGGTCCTGATATCCACTAGCACGGTTCGGCTGATATTCTTGATGGTCGAACTGGCAAGTTTTGAGAGAGCGTCGGCCCGGTTGTTCTCAGATCTGGGAACGCATTGGATTTGGAAAGATTTCAACTTCGCTATGTCGGCTTTTACCCTTTCTAGGTACCTTACCATTCCGTCGTCCCGAGCCTCAAACTCCCCTCTGATTTGGTTAGTAACCAACAGTGAGTCTGTCTTCAACACAATGTGTTCTGCTCCAGCAGCCCTAGCTAGTTCGACTCCGGTTATCACCGCCTCGTATTCGGATTCGTTGTTTGAGGCCGAGAAGGTGAATTTCAAGGCATACTCAAACTCGTCCCCGTTTGGGCTGATGATAAGGATGCCGGCTCCTGAGTTGTTCGTCGTGGAGGAGCCGTCGGTGTAAACCTCCCATACACCTGGGTTTGGCTTTTCTTGATATGTGCATTCGGCCAGGAAATCTGCAAGTGCTTGCCCTTTTATCGAAGGCCTTGGTTTGTACTGAATGCCGAAGGCAGAGAGTTCCACTGCCCATTTGATGAGCCTACCGGATTGTTCGAATTTTTCCAAAGCTTTCTCCAATGGCTGACCGGTTAGGACCGTCACGGGATGTGCGTTGAAGTAGGGTTTTAACTTCCTCGCGGCAACGACGACGGCGAAAGCTGCTTTTTCAATTAGTGGGTAATTTCTCTCGGCGGGCAACAGCGTATGGCTGACAAAGTAGATTGGGTGTTCTTTGTTTGTCCTCTTCCCGATAATCACAAAGATCGACCGTGGCCGAGGTAATCTGCTATATATATAGGTATAGCGTCTCCCCATGATCGGCACAGACGAGTTGGGAGAGTCTGAAGATGAGCTTTCAGTTGTTTGAAAGTTGTGCTCTGTTCCTCCCCCCAGCTGAAGTCTTTGTTCCCCTTCAACACTTTGAAGAATGAGGTGCTTTTGTCGGCTGACCGAGAGATGAAGCGGGCGAGAGCCGCCATTCTCCCGGTCAGCATCATAACCTCTTTTCGATTCCTTGGTTCCGGCAGATCTAGGATTGCTCGGACTTTGTCTGGATTGGCATCTATGCCTCTGGCACTGACAAGTACACCCAGGAATTTACCTGCCCGGACACCGAAGTTGCATTTCATTGGGTTGAGCTTCATCTTGTATTTCCTTAGTGAACAAAATGTTTCGTGTAAATCGGCTAAGTGCTCGCTGTCAGACTTGCTTTTTACAATAGCATCGTCGACGTAAGCCTCAATGTTCCGTCCTTTTTGATTTTGGAACACTTTGTCCACCAGCCTTGTGTACGTTGCTCCGGCGTTCTTCAAACCAAACGGCATCATTTTGTACATGTATGTGCCGTTAGCAGTGATAAATGCGCATTTAGGCATGTCTTCCTCGGCCATGAATACCTGGTGATACCCTGAGAAGGCGTCCAGCAGGCTCGATGGTGTAGCTGCCGTGGCGTCAATTAAACTATCTATTCGAGGCAAGGGATAACAATCTTTGGGGCATGCTTTATTAAGGTTGGTAAAGTCTACACACATTCTCCATGCCCCCGATGACTTCTTCACCATTACAACATTGGCTAACCACTCAGGATAAGTACAAGGCATGATGAAACCCGCCGCTAGTAATTTATCTACTTCGGCTTTGATGGCCTCATCCTTCTCGGCCGAGGAGTTCCTCATTCTCTCGCTTGATCGGGCGAGCGGTGGAGAGTACGTTCGACTTGTGAACAATCACCTCCCGGCTTACGCCTGGCATCTCGGCCGCCGAGTAGGCGAAAACATCTTTATTCTTCCTTAGCGGTCTAGGAGGTCGGCTCAATTTTGGTTCCAGTTGACACCGACGCGATTTCGGTGCGGCCGGATCAATCTCTACCTCCTCGGTCTCTGCTCCTTCGACCATGCCGATTGTCCGGTCGTTTCCGGATCTGGGGGTGTACTGTATCTGGAAGGATCTTAATTTTGAAGCGCCAGCTCTCACCCTCTCTAGATACTTTATCGTCCCGTAGTCCCGAGCCTCGTACTCTCCTCTGATCTGGTTGGCCACTAAGAGTGAATCTGTTTTCACCATGACACGCTCTGCCCTGGCGGCTTTAGCTAGCTCAACTCCGGTTATCACCGCCTCGTACTTGGATTCATTGTTTGGGGCCAATGAGGTAAGCTTCAAGGCGTGCTCAAACACGTCTCCGTTTGGGCTGATAATAACGATGCCGGCCTTCGAGCTATTCGTCGTGGAAGGGCCGTTAGTGTGAACCTCCCATACGCCAGGATACTCCTCGTTCTTCGAGACGAGTTTATGCGCTTCCCCCCGGTCCGAGACATACATTAATGTCAGGGCCCGGATGGACATCACAGCGTCGGCTTCGCTCAAAGTGACCCGGCCTATGAGGACGTTGTAGGCAGACGAGCCGTCAATAACCACGAACTCGGACATAACATTCTTGGCCGCACTTCCCTCGCCGAACATTACTGGCAGCTTGATTGATCCCAGGGGTACCAGGCCGGCCCCAGAAAAACTGTACAACGGTTTGGTGTAGGGGCTCAAGTCTTCAACTTTCAGACCGAGGCTGAGGAAACATTCTCTGTACATAATGTTTGTGTAGGCGCCCGTGTCAATCAGGCATCTCTTCATCAAGTGGTTGGCTACATCCAGGTGGACCACAAGTGGGTCGCTGTGAGAAGCGATGACTCCCTCGTAATCTTTCTTCCCAATGGTCATATCGGGGATGTTGGAAGCGGGGGTTGCTGTGTTGGGCACAAAGTTGATGGCCTGACATAGTTCATTCAGGTGCCGTTTATGCCCATGAGCGGACCCACCGTTCTCGTTGTCCCTGATGACGACATTGACTACTCCTACTCGCTCAGAAACGGATTTCTTATTTGACCTGTCGGCATCTGTTTTTTGGCCTCCGGCGACGTATTTGCCGAGACTTCCCGTTCGGATTAGATCTTCAATGGCGTTTTTCAAATGCCGGCAGTCGTTTGTTAAGTGGCCGGCGTGGCCGTGGTACTCACGATCGACTCGTGTCACCGTCACTCCTCGCCCTAGGGGGCCTTTCCCACTTTTGACCTTCGCTTTTGCTCAGGGCGAAGACCTCGGCGGCAGATACGACCAGAGGGGTGTGATTATTGTACTGCTTCCGGTAGTATGATGCCGAACTCCCCCGGGCGCCCGCCGAGTTCTGTTTCCTGGCAGGCTGGCCAGACCGTGACCTATTATTGTCACGACGTTCTTCATTCGGGTTGTTCTCCCGGTGGCTCTTCTTCTCTGAGTGGTCGGCCTCGCTGGGGCCTACCCAGGTTTTGTGGTAGTCCTCCACTTTAATGGCTTGATCGGCCATTTTAAAGCGGCATCAAAGGTCAGGCCGCCGCATTTGATGAGCTCGTTTTTTAGGTCTCCCCTTGGGAGGCCTTTCATCAGCGCGAAGGCTGCCAGTTCGCTGTTCAGCTCACGAATTTGCTGAACCTTGGCGTCGAACCTCTTCACATAATTTCGGAGAGACTCGCCTCCCTCCTGTCTGATAGTCAGGAGGTCCGATGTCTCCACGGCCCTCCTCTTGTTGCAGGAATACTGGGCTAGGAATGCGTCCTTTAGGTCGGCGTAACAGTATAACGACCCGTCGGGTAGCCCCTTGTACCAACTCTGTGCCATCCCATGCAGTGTCGTTGGGAAGATTCGGCACCAAACCTCATCAGGTTGCTCCCATACCGACATGTGAGACTCGTAAGCCTCGACGTGGTCGGTCGGGTCTCCTTCCCCTTTGTATGCTATGGGTGGTAACTTCACTTTAGTCGGACCGGGTATCTAGGACGTAGGCGCCGAGGGGGCTGTCTGACCACATGTCGAACGACACGCGGCGATCGGCTCCTCGCATTCCTAGTCCGGCTTCTCTCCTCGTAGTGAGAAGGACTTCTCCTCCGACTCTGGTGAGTCGGGCTTCTTCTCCAACTCTGACGAGTTGGGCTTCTTTCACTCCTCCGGGGTGTGCCTCGTTCGTGTCGCGGCGACGCAGTCTTCTCACGAGTGCGAGAAGGACTTAGGTCTACCACGACCACTTTGGGCTCCTCCGGTGTCTTGACAGGGTCAGCTTCTCCTAATGCTCCGTTTAAGTTTCTTGGGGTCACGTTTTGGGCCCTGGTCTCCTGGACGGTTTCCGCCGCTCTTGTCGGTGTGACAGTGTGAGCCGACGTACTCCCAATTAGGTCCAGGAGCATCTTCAGTTTCGCTGCGTCAACCACATGTCCCATGATGGTGACCTGGTCGGCAGGCAGCGGAGTGTCTGGTATTATTGGCATCCCGTACTCCGGTTGAATCACTTGACCGACGGAGGGTTGCACAACTCCAGATTTGTGGACGGTATCATCTTGGTAGAATTCGGTTTCGTCAGTCACGAATGCCTCTTGTTGTTTCGACATCTTCTTGGCTTTTGGGGTGGGTTTTTTGTGTGTATATTTTGTTTGGGAATGAATGTGACTAGCTTCTAGTGTCTTTCCCCACAGACGGCGCCAATTGTTCCGGGTGTAATTCCAGAGCAAGTATTGTTACCACCCGTGGCTTGTAGAATGATGTCTTGAGTTGGATTCCTCGTCTCTATCGTTCCTCTCGGCCCCTCCTGCAACAATGAACGAACTGAGGGCTTGGCTTTGTGCCAAGCGTACTCACTCCGACGCTCAAGTCAGTAAACTTAGAGGGATAAGTTGTTAATCCTTGGCCAAGGATGTATTATAGAGGGATAAGGAAGATATTACCAGATGAATAGTGATTCTTAGGTTAATTTATGGATCCTTTCCTCAATGAAGGTTGAGGAGTATTTATAGGCTTTCACCTTTTGTCACGTAGTGGCCAAGTGGCCAAGTGGCTAGCAAGTGGAAAGACCGTTCTACCCTCGGCCGACGGACCCATGGCAGGCCGGCCGATGGTCTTGGATATGAGTACGCGGATATGTGTCCCGGCTGGCTGATTGCCAGGCCGAGACCCAGGTGACATGCCGATGGGTTGCATCAGCTAGAGTGCCTAAGTCGTTGACTTTGCTGTGGATATCCTTGACCTTGCTCAATATGTTGACTTGGTCGGCGGTGCAGAATATGCCCCATCATCAGCTATGACTATTTATTATTCAATGATCACTTTTTATTATATTATGTAAAATAGTGATATTTTTCTCGATTTAAGTTTAGACCATCTGAAATGAGCATCTATGTTATCCTTGTGATCACTCGAGGTTGATAATTACACTCATAATTAATCAATTATACACAATAAAGATAAAGTTGTCTAAGTATAGCTGCATGTTTCCATGTTCTTAGATTCTTGCTCTGTTGCACTTGCACATGACTTATTATGAACGCCATTCTCACATGTTATAGCAAGGTACACTTGAATTGAACGCGTAAGGTATGACTTTTATGAACAATGATTAAAACTTTATTATATACGGAGTAGTTATTTCAATTTTTCTCCTTCATATTTTTTGTTGCACAACTTGATTTATTTTGAATTTTAGTCGATTCATGCGATTAACAATGTGTGTGACATTTCCCGTCATAGAGTTAAGTATAATAGATCGAGTTAATTAAGTATGATTATCAATAACTTAGCTCGAATTTTTTGACTAGTGAGGCGGAAATAGCTCAAAATTCGGGTTGAAGGAGCAAAGCTACCCACATCAAAGTTTGATTTCAAGACAAATAAGAAACTATTAGTGTATCTAATATCAACCATTTATCATTGGTAAATCTTACATGAAAAATGTTACTCCGTATATTACAATATTTATTACTCAGTAGTAGTCAATACCGAATTAACCATGTTATTAATTAAACGAGACACTATAATATTACGTTGTATGTTTACTTGAATTACAGAGTACTTTTTATTTATACAGTTATCTCATACATACGACTTATTATTATCTAATTCAACGTCTTATTTTTTTGGTGTAAGATGAGGCACAACCACACAAGGCACCCCTTCGATTATTTTATTACTCAATGCCTTAAACTCGAAATAATATTTGTTGTAGTTATAACAACCCTAGCTATAGGCTATACCAATTGATGTAAACATTAGATTTTCTAATTTCAATAACAAGCTGGTACAATACAATAAGTCCTCACACGCAATTCAAGATTTCAAGTCATACGACTTTAGCTTGACATTTTTATAAACTAGTAGTTCCAGGTAACATGGTGCAATCTGTATAGACTACGACTTGTGTCCTTATTTCATGTTCATATCAGATACCCTATATTAATCATTGCTTCTAAGAAATAATAAAAAAGTCTCTCTTATGACAGTCTTAACATCAAGAAAAATGTCATCATTTTATAGTAAAAAGTGATCATTTAATGTTAAAAAGTTATAAGTAAAATTGTAGCTGAAGATAACTATTTATCAGGAAATGTTAAAATGGTCACATTTATCCGTCCTAATTTCAGAAGAATACCACTCCTCTGAAATGAAAATTTGCTCAAAATACATGGCAAATTAAATTGAATCATTGCTTCTAAGAAATAATCAGTAGTCTCCCTTACGACTGAGATTTCATCTTAACATTAAAACGGGTCAAATATTATTCGATTTGAGAATTTAAGACATTTTTTTTGTTTTTCCTATGCCTCCTGCTTTTGTCTTATCCATTGCTGTTTGACCCGTTTTAATCATAAACGGATACACCTATCTTGAACCAGAATTTGTCTCAAAATATATGGCTGGCAAATTTAATTCATTTCCAGGATAAAAGTGTACAAATTCAACCCTTATGATTAAGATTAATGATTAGGGCATAGCACCCTAAAATAGATTACATACTTAGTCTTCCTTGCTTATAATGGACTTTATTTTGTTGTAACTACCTTAACTTGTTGTACATACAGTTGTGTATTATTATTGTTAGAGAGGATGATTTGGTGGAATTAATCATGAGATTGATGTGAATGAATGATTAAGAATGGACTGTTTACCTAATTATAATGATTAACCCTAAATTAAAACATTTCTAGTAGTGCTAGTGCATGCAGTTTGAATGAAGATCAAACTTAATTCCAAAGTTATTGATAGCATGATCTTTTATGCGGATCATGATACTTGATCTTGTTGTTAGTAGAAATTTTAGGTATACCGGTGTTACTGAATCAAATCTTCTAGATCACATAGTATCAAACTATCAATGATGCATGAAAACAAGTTTGTTTTAAATTTTGGAAGTGTAAAATAAACAATGTATAAAGAAGTTAAAATAGGTTGTTACACTTTCGGTCTCATTCGTTTATTTTATTCATTGTGAGGGATATAATTGTGACGGAAAAAAGTAGTTAGCGTAACAGAATGGCTAATTCGCTAGTTAATTATCCTACTATTTAGTAGCAGAGTCAGAATTTGAACTTAGTGGTGCATAGTAAAAGGGTAATGGTATAAGAGAACATAAAAAAAGTAATTAATGAGCTATTTCACCTTAATATACGTTGATTGTAGGATAAAATCTCACTGATGAGATTATAAATCAATCGAGCTAACATGATAGGGAGTATATGACATATCTCATCGTCGAACCTTGTGTGAGAACCTTCTCAATCAAGAACTTAAGTTAATAGTTGAGGATTAATGACTTGAACAGTTGAACTTAGGACCTCACGGTCATCAGACTCTTGACCGTGAATTTGAGACTTGCCGTCTCAACAAGACGTTTGTTATGGTTAAAAGCGTAATTAATCAATAATTTTACTCACTTTATTCTGGTGATTTGTTTACCTTTGTTTTAAAGATCAACGAAAGAAGTGGAGACTAATTATAGTGGAATACTCCACAATATAAAGATGCAAAACAAATCATTAGAGTCAATTTACATTATTCTCTCATTATTAGGGGATGAAAAATAACGAGTGACCGGCCACAGCAAAAATGAAAATGAACACGAAAAAGTCACTTAATTACGTGTCGATCAATAGATGTAACAACAAAACAAAATCATACTCCAACAGAAATATTGATTTGTATAGACGTATAATTACATACATAGTTACGACATGTGGAATTAGCTTATCAAACTACCTACACTTAACTAACAAAATCTGTTTATTTGTTTAGTTAATTGGTGTAACGAATATGAGGATTCAAAAGAGATCGTGATCTAAGCTATCAATATAATTTTCAGAAAACTTAAATCATGACAATTGACAATAATTTCATAATTCTAGGTTATTTCAGTAGAGGTCTTGGGGGCAACCGTCATATGAATTTTTTTTTGTGTTAATCAAGAATATTTCCTACCGACAATTGGGACAATCTCCATCGAGATACTGAAGGCAACTTAATGGATAGATTCATTTCAAGTTTGGTTTTTTTTCATTCGCAAGAGTCAGGAATCACCCCTAACCACTCGTTTAAGAGATGAGCGCGTTTACCACGCACACCAACTAACTTTGATGCTGATAACCGTCATATGATGCGACATAAAAACTCTATGATCTTATGATAAAAGTAACCAGTTTATGTTATAAATTAACCATTTTTCATTATCTTATGATAAACCAACCAACTTTGATAACCGTCATATGATGCGACATAAAAACACCATGAACTTATGATAAAAGTAACCAGTTTATCTTATAAATTGGCCATTTTTCATTATTAACGAAAAGTGATACTCCGTAGTTTTTTTATACAACAGGTCACAGAGTTTTAAGTAATCAACTACAAACATTGACGCGGACATGAGTCGCACATAACTCAAATATAAGTAATCAACTGCAAATATCTCTCTATCTTTTATTGATGTGGGATAGTAGAATAACGGCGTATATCACGACTATTTCATCTTTTATCGATGCTTGGTATACTTTTGTATTCCGAGGTTTAACGATTTATCAATTACCATTTCGCAGAGTGGTTATATTCGTACCCAGCTTGTATTCAAAATCCGTCTCAAAATTTCGCATACAACTCTTTTTAAGCAGAAAGAAAAAGAAAGGAAAAAAAGAAAAAGAAAAATAATACTCCATAACTAGGGGTGTTAACGAGCCGAGCCGAGCGCGAGCTTGGCCTTGCTCGGCTTGTGCTCAAGAACAAAAACTCGAGCTCGAGCCGATCTCGAGCTTATCCGAGCTTGAAAAAAATGTGCTCGTTATAAAGCTTGCGAGCTTTAACGCGAGCTCGAGCCAAACTCGAGCCCAAATCGAGCCTATATAAAAATGTTTATTTTTTTATTTTTTTCCTTTCGATATTTTCAATAACAAGGCTCGAAGGTTATATGTAAAAATATTTAGCAAATCATTGAGACATTTTATGTGTGATAAAAAAATATAATCATGATAACATATTTTTATAAAATAATAGCAATATCTTAGGTAATCACACAAGTTCGAGCTGCTCGCGAGCTTTTCGAGTCGAGCCAGCCTTTGCTCGGCTTGACTCGTTAAGCTCTCGAGTCGAGCCCGAGCCCGAGTCGAGCTCACACGAGCCGAACTTTGACCGAGCTTTGACCGAGCCGATCTCGAGTAGCTCGCGAGCTGTCTCGGCTCGTTAACACCCCTATCCATAACAATGTAATCAACTATATACAAGAAGAAAACAAATTATAACTTGGGAGAAAAAGAGTTTCTCGCTCTTGTGATACTATCTAACTTACTAAAACTCGAGTTGAACCGGTGATCTTAATTTAAAAAAAAAAATACTATGAAGATCAAATAAAATAATGATTCATTCATTCAATGTATTACTAATAATAGCTTATTTTACATTTTTACCAAGACCAATGATCAACTTCATTCACCCTACTTAATTTTGTATAGAAACTATATATTATATATGAGTATTCTAATTAATTTAACAAGAATAATAATACAAACGAGTATTATTTGACATAAATAATGACTCAATTAATAATGCTCCTCAGGAATGCTTTGAAGGGCAGGTCTCCATGAACTCAAATGTTGCCCTTGACAACCTTGATTATTATTATTATTACCTCTCCTCTTCTTCATCAAATCATACAACCGTTTTTCGATCAACGACAACGACGAAGACGATGACGGAGGAGTTCTAGCAGAATTATTATTAGGAGCCTTAATATTTTTGCTAGGAACGTTGATGGTTTCCAACATTTGCTTCAAATCTTGTTTCTTCACCAAAATCTTCATCTTCATCGTTCCGTCTTCCGACATACGTGAAGTAATGTCTCCATTTTTAGCAAGAGTCTCAAGAAGACTTTTGTTCCTTACAATAACTCTTTTGATCTTGGTGTTACATGACTTATTGGATGATTGAATTTCTCTTCTTGGAGAAGATTTGAATAATTCTTCTAATGTTACAACTGCCATTATTTGTTAATTTTTACGTGAAATAAAGAAAAATTAATGTGTTTTCTATTTGTTATTATTGAGTTGATATAACTTTGTTTGATGAAGAAGAACATGGAATTGAATTGAATGGAATCATATATATAGTGATGTTAGGCAAGCTTGGTATCTTGTGGATTATAATAATTTATACGCGGTGAATAATTTAAGTAGCTAATTTTGATTATATTATAATATAATGGTAGTACAACTTATATTACGTAGTGTAACGATGATGAATGGGGTGCAGTCCGTCAGGACTCAATAGAATCTTTGTTTAAAATGACGTTTACAACCAAGTTTATCGTAGAACATTAATTCAAAAAAAATCCAATAAAATCATCGACATAATATCTAGTATCTTTTAACTCCGTTTGTCAATTATTGTCTGATATATTCAGTGAAGTCAATAGAGGCGAGTAAGAACACTCGCCCCACTAAAGAATGGAAATTTTGATATTTTCAGTTAAAATTACAGAATTTTTTCGATCCCTTACATTCGGCCCCTAACTAAAAATCTTGGTCTCCACACTTGCATTTTGTTCACTAAAACAACATTATGGCAAAACGTAATTGATAATTTTCATTTTTCTGTTTACAGTTGACAAATGTATGTTCATCCATACCCTAAACGTAATGCACAAGTAAACATACAAGTATACAAGTAGGCAGATAATCTGGCATATGTTTGTGACTTTATGAGATATATCATGATCATATTTCCTTGATTCCGTAAAGTAAAATGGTCAACTTGAAGTATAATGTCCCATGAATACTATTGTTTTTCATGCAATAATAACAATAACAATGATACAACGTCTTTTTGACGATTCCTTAAGCTTGTTTTCATTTTTAAGGAAATTATGAGCTATAGAGCGCGTATACAGCAATTGAAAATGAAGTGTAATGCGTATAATTATGAGTTTTAGTACATTTAATAATTATTATTAATAATAATTTGGTGGATTTAATGATTATTATTCCATTTTTGTAGAAGTGGATAATATACAAGACGTGGAAGGATGTTGGGTCGTTATTTCTCAATTATCAGGCACTTATATATCGTACATACACGGCTTATAATGTCATCAATCCTAATTGTTCTTTTAGTAATTCATCAATTGTATTATCGATTGTCCATTTAATGGTTCTATACCTTAATAAGTCGAGATACGTGTTGGTATCATCGGGTTCATTGCTTAATTTTAGTAAAGTTCGCAAAAATTATACTTTTCGCTGAAATATGTGACTCTAATGAAATACTTAATTTTCACGTAAGCAAATACAACGTACAACGACAAGTACCTGCTATAATTAGGGTCGTCAAACACGTTCCCTCTTCTTAACTTGATACTTCGTATAACACCTAATTAAGCTAAGGAGTATAAGGAATGCAATACGGAGTATTAAGCTCGCAAGTTTGGCTAAATGCTCCTAATTTCTTCTAGATCAAAGCTGATTAGTGATGAGAATTGTGACGTGTTAACACTTAACACTCAATCTCATGTACTTGACAATAATTAGAACCCGATTAGAGATAATTAATTAATTAATTAATTAATTATCGTTAATTATTGTTAGTGAATGGAGAATGACATTAAACATAACTTCTTAGAAATAATTTAATTTCAGATAATGTAATTTCTCGTGCCGTAGGTTACGCAGTTATGCATCTGTTGCATGTGACCTACGTACGTACAATTAGTGCACTGCCGTTTGACAATTAAGTACGTCTATATTGTACTCCTACTAATTAACAAACATTGACATTTACTTCTTTTTTATTTTATGTTAATTTTTCTCTAATTGCATTAGTCGTCTAATCTAAACTCTACAATTAGGTTCAAATTAAGAATCTTCGGTATTTAAGCCGCCATTTGTTGTTATAATATACGATTCGCAAATAGATGAGCTAGGAACGAAATAAAGGTAATAACAAATACTCTGGCCTACTTTGTCTAAAAAAAAAAATACTCTGGCCTACGGCCTACCGCTTATCACAATATAATTAAAGTTATCATTTTTCTTTATTTCTGATAACGAGTTAATGAGTTTCCGCTTGCTCAATAGTCAATATTAAATGTAACTATGATATGAGTTCCAGGATACGATAAATCCAGTGGACTCTAGCCTTCTAGTTGCGCATGTTCTAGCCTTCTAGTTGCGCATGTTGGCGAACATCATCCTACTTTTAATCCGATGATGAATTGCACAATTAATCCCATACGCACATAAAGATGAAAAACATTACGCAAAATCCCCATAATAGCATGCTCCCGTATAGATATTTATATTCCTTCCTCTATACTTCTTAGTTAACAAATGACAAATCTTGGGTGACATAAGTGTGATGCTATGATGATGCTTCGTATATTCCTACAATTTTTTTGGTAACGAGGAACATCTCTCATTAGCAGCCTATGGCGATACACCTATGAGAGACCAAACCCCGAGAGATAC
This sequence comes from Silene latifolia, assembly GCF_048544455.1. Classification (NCBI taxonomy): domain Eukaryota; kingdom Viridiplantae; phylum Streptophyta; class Magnoliopsida; order Caryophyllales; family Caryophyllaceae; genus Silene; species Silene latifolia. Next base: position 18,543,981 of record NC_133536.1, read on the forward strand.
GCGACAGCACGGTAAGTCGACACGAACTCTCTTTTAACAGATCCCGAAGGTCCCCGTGCAATAACCGCATACCGCCCAAGCAGGGAGTCGAACCCAGGACCTCGCAATTCATGTCAGTGCATGCTTTGAGGGGTCAATCGCAAGAATTACATAATAACTTACATCATGAATCTGTTAGAAGTAAGCAAATGGGTGCAATATCCAAGTGTCAAATTCCGCTTATATGGAAAAAATTTCATGTTTTTGCTTTAAATGAAATTGTTAAATGTTTTAAGCAGGTTTGCGAGATAATATTGAAGAGTTCGAGCAACATGGACTTGCAATTGTAGTAATGCAAATAATGAGATGTATAATGTACGTATATAATTTATTTCTTTTTAATTACTTCGTATAACAAATAACAAATACAAGTGTATATGTATCATGTATTATATATAGTTTATTTATTTAACTTAGTGGATTCAATGATAAAGTTTATTAGCATAACATTCTCAAATTGTACAGTAATATACGCGGGTCATATACGTACCACCAAAATATAAACTCATTTTATAATTTTCCAGCGGAATAAACGGGGTTTCGCATGTGGAAGTTTGGTGCCATTTCGCAATACGTACCTGCTACCATATATCAAAACTTATAATTCATCCAATTCATAAATTATATTGACGAATTTACCCTTGTTGACTTTATTACCTTCTAAATCACCTTAGCATGAAACAAAGGGTATTCTTGGTATTTCACTCTATCGTCCAACAATTGTGTGCTACCAATTGCTAAATTTATAATCTACTTATTAAATAAATGGTGGGTCGATTTTTTTTTTTTTTATTAGTTAGTTAGAGTATAGTTTAAGCTACTAGTTAGTAGGAGTATTATTTTACTATATATAATTTTTTTGCCACTACTATATATATGAAAAATTCTAGCCATTTTATGTACTACAAAACACAAACACAAATAGAGATATTAAGTCCAAAAACAAACAAAAATTGATTTAACACGAAAAAAATCGACTTATATACTTAAATTTGAATAAATGGCGCGAGTCGACAACAATGTAGACGGAAATGAAGGAAGAAGAACAAGAAGGGTAAAATTGGTGGTGAGGAAACAAGATTTAGAGGAAATATTAGGAGCAATAAAAGAAGGTAAGAAAAGTAATTTGGAAATAATTAAGGCATTTACCGGTGAAAGATCATCTTTAATATTAGAAAAAAGAATACAAGATTTAATGGTTGTAAGACAACAAAGAGTAAAACAAACAACAAGGAGTAGTAGAAGAAAATGTGGAGATTCTTGGTCACCTGTTTTGCAAAGCATTCCTGAAGAACACTTTGTTTTTTAGGTGCATACAAATTTTGGATTCATATCGTTACCTTTTATTTACCTGACAATGATAATGTTACTCTGAAATATACCCTGACAGTATTAGTGTATTACGCCCTTAAAATTGATTATCAAGTTTGTAATACTCCTATAGTTGAGAGAATGTAGATAAAATGTTTATGTAACATGGAGATGTATACAAATTTTGGGTTCATAGCGTTATCTACTATTTTTAGGATAATGATAACGTCACTTTGAAATGTACTCTGACACTTGTTATGTGATGATTTCAGTCTTAAAAATCGTGTGAATACGCAAAACTGCGAAATGTGATCTATGACGATGATTAGCAATGGCAAAAACAGGTTAACGGAAGTAGTTGATCAAAAACACCGAAATGTACGATCTAAGACCATCTATACAATTTGATACAGAGTATGTACATAACAGTGAACCGAAAAAAGCAAGTTTTCGGACTGTTGGACAAAATCAATTGTAGTTGTTCATGAATGAACTACTTCAGCAGACGGAACATTAGTCCGATTTGGCCAAGGTTGATTCGCGTGAGTAAGAGGAGGCATTGCGTTTACATTAACATTAACAGGATAAATACGATACTCGAGATCAAGCTCCCTAAAGATCTTGATACATTCTTCTATTAATATCCCTCGTCTTACCCATTTCTCACCGATGTCCTGATGATTCATCCTGTGTTGGAGCCATACCGCTATTTTAAACGTATGCAAATTTTCCGCGTCCTTCACAATTATCATCGGTTCTGGATACCAATGTTCCTTCTTGTTCACAATGTAACTGCACAGTTGAAATAAACCACGGTCAATCAAATTTCGAGTAAAATTGGCCTATACGCGAATGAGAGGCGTTTATTTACCTTGTGATTCTTTGTCGCATAAGCGCGATTTTTTCAGGAGGAGTCGCAATGTGGAAAAGAAACTCGATCCCGTCTCCCATATCAGGACTACGATAATAGTTGCTGATAGGTTTCGTTAGGAGAATGTAGTTAGGAAAGAAAATTTTCGTGTTGTCAAATCTCAAAAACACGGTTGTTAATATGTTCATCTCCTCGACAACCATCTGAAACAACAAAATAGTGAAGTTATAATCATTCAATGTACGAAAAACAGGCATTCAATTCAAATCTACATAGTATAAAAGTCAAGTATTTTTTTGCTTCCTATTGGCCGATGAGTTTCAGAAAATTGGCTGCATGTGGGTCCCCTGTGTTTTATATATCATTTAATTAAATTCAGGATTATAGCGTTGTTAGAGTAGTTGTACCTGAACTCCATCGATCTCACAACGATCACCAACGTCAAATGGATGAATGACGAATAAGAAAATTATGGACTCGAACGCATTCTTCAGAGTGTTTCCGAAGATAAAGGCGACGAGGACAATTTGTGAGCTTAAGAATATGATGTTCTTGTAGGTTATGATATCTAGGAGAGTAATGCCGATCAAAAGAATGATGATAAATACGATAACGTCCACGACCTTGTGAAGCTTATTAACGGCTGTCTTCGTGTCACTTAGAGTCAAGGCGATGGCTCTTCTCTCTCGAAATGCATTAACCTAGAGCACATATTCCTAAATTAGACGGTTTCAAAATAAATTTATTATTACGAGACTGATTTACTCTGATTTTACACCAAAACTTGGGAGAAACAGTCTCTCACTAAGTTATTGAGAGACCAATTTTTCGTACCCATTTATCTGCTTTTCTTGAAACTTATTGAGAGACCGTCTCTCAGAAAACTTACTCCTAATTTTAAACAGAGAGATCAAAGGTACATTACCACCCAATTCTTGAGGGCTGATTTGCTGATCCTCTCTGTTTCGGCAGCTCCTTCAAAGAGACTCATCGTCTTTACTGCCTCGTCTTCTCGCATAAATCGCATAAGGTCCGACAGACAAATGTACCTATCATTGGTTTTATAGCCAATACTCGACGTTAGTGACGTAAAATTCAAAACAAAAACATATATACGAAGAATTTACCAACTCAACAACACGAGAAATTAAATGAACTTACTTAGCTCTCGGCCTTGCAACATTACGAAAAATTTTCTTGGCAGCAGCCTTAGCTTCAACTTCACTCCTAATCTGTGTCGAAGTCTCGTCTTCTTGATTATTAGTTGCATCGACTATTTGCTCGTCCAACGTGGTCAAGAACCCGTGTCTAACAATTTTCATCAACCGCTTCATATTCCAAGCCGACACATTCTTTTGATTCAACTTACTCAAATTTTCAATTGTGATTCCTTCATCTGGTCTCGTCCTAGGCATAGGCCCGGACATAATAGTACTCTGTCCCATGGAACTTTTCCGTGGGACAGACATTGTCATTCTCTCACCCTGGCTAGCTTGAACGTTTGTCCCGCTATTGTGGGACAAAACACTAGCTCGAAGATCAGGAGGCACATTAATCCCAGTTGTTTGAACTATCTTTTGAACTTCATTCATTGTTCTCATGTCCTCCTCTTGGGGTGATTGGAGATCGAACACAGGCGGTCCTGATAACGTCTCAATGACAAATTGATTGAACAACGACTCTTGAATTCTATCAAAGAACGCGTTGACATGGAAAAACGATGCACAAACCTTGACTAACAATGTCTTAACCAACCATATAAACGCTCCGATTTCACAAATTAACAAAAATTGAGTCACAATCTTAAGAGGCCTACTCTTAGCTTGCTTCTCAACCTTCTTATCAAACAAAAATCCCCAAGTTAACAAAACGAGTCCTAACCAAATCACGTTCTGAACCGCCTTCTTCAAACCATAAACGAAGTATAAAACTCGCTTTCTAAGCAAAAAATTCCTCTCAATGAAGAAGACAATAATCCTAATCCCCCAACCCGAAACCAACCTCCCACAAATCAAAACAATTACCAAAACTTGCCATTTCCACAAACTCATATCCCATACCGATATCTTCCTCCATTCTGGGATAACAAGGCTACAGATCAACGTACCTACGAGTAACAATAAAATCAACCATTCCACCACCAGCAGTACGCTCACGTTCCCTTTCTTGAACTCCTCAGGGAGGTCATCGCCGAAGAAAGGATCCTCCTCGTCATCATCTATACCAGTCGACTTCCCAATCAAGCCCGACCTCATATTCATAGGCCCCGACTTAGGAATCAACCCTGATCGTTGCTCTAATGGAGTCGATGGAGGGTCAATGAGCCTTGACCGTGTCTTGGTCATACTAGCCATTCGCCTAGACGATGTACTAGACGTACACCTTATAACCTCGCCACCACTACTACTACTAACATTATTGTTATTAATACCATTATCGTTCTCTTTTTTCTTTGTCGAACTTTTTCTATTGCGAATTCCACGTCCCTCCTCATCGTCTCCATTATTACTCGAACAAGGTGAGTCCGATCCAGAGTCATCTTCCTCGACCGTGCTATAAATCGATGACCCTCTTCTCCCATGCTCGGAATTAAACGATTCTTGGAACGAAACTCGTACCTCCTTCAACCCATCAACATTAACGTTACTCTTATTAATATTCGACGAATCAGGGCTTTGAATATCGGTTTGGTTTCGACCAAAGCTTTGTCTAGTCAATGCATCCGGTGGTAACGGAGGAAGACCTTGTAATACTTGACGTCGAATACTATGCTCACGTTGTGGCTCATGTCCGCCATTGTTGGTGTTGTTCGATTGAATAAACGAGAATTCATTAGGGTTTGCATGAGGTGCATCGATTTTGACGATGACTTCACCAGGGGATGTAGGGCCCATAGTCACCGGAAATTCCACGTCATCACCGTAATCGATGACGTGGACGTGGGGATGAGAAAGGATAGGTTGGTGGTCAGCCACGTCATCGTCACAGTTATGATACGAGGACGAAGAAGAAGAAATGTATGGACGTCGGCTATGGCCGGAGGAGGCTGAGGAGGCGGCCGAGGATGATTTATTGAATGATAATGATTTTTTTGGTGAATGATCCATTTTTAGATTTTTTTTATATTTAGTATTATATTATTTTTAATATTTATTAAAAATACTAATATTGATGTGATTAAGTTAATTATTAGGGTGAAAGGCATTAAGTTGATTTTTTTTTTTTTGGGTGTAAAGTGTTGAATAATTAAAAGTGTAGACAGGTGGTTGAAGATGAATTATGAGCTTGGAATGTTGATATTATTAAGCTATATTTAGCAATGGAGGAGATGGTGATTTGATAGATATTAGGGTGAAATATTAGTGTTTTGTGAGTAGTTTTGTACTGGAATAATTGAACAAGAATATAGGGTTTTATAGGATGAAAATTTGGTGGATTTGTAAGAATGTTGATTGTTGATATATGTAGAGAGAAATAAATAATCGAGATTTTTTGGCTGATTGGCTCGCTAATTAAGGAGTAAACGCGGGTGCAAATCCCACACTATTAGATCATCCTCCTATGGAGCTTCGGATCATTCTGCATGAAGACATTCTTGGGGTAGCTATTTCCCGTATAATAGCTACTTAGTATTCGGGTTCGCTTCTCTTATGTGCCAAAAAAAATGTTGCACTAGATATTGGGAGTTTATTTGTGGGTGAGCTAATATAGGCAGATGTTATGTTTTATTTGATGGTGTTCGAAATAAATAAATCAAATTTCACGAGAAAAAAAAGAAGAGAATATTAATAAGGAATAGCATTGAATCTGAAAAAACTTTTGGCCATTGTTTGTAAGACTTTGAGTAACTTATTATTGTTGGAAAATTGTGTGATTTAAGAATTTAATTATGAGTCTTGATGTTTGACCAAGTAATTTTAAGTTGGTTTTAATATGTCATTTACCTCTCTTTATTTTGATATAAGTTACATATAAAGAATATTTTATGTTGGTTAATGACATTTATTTTTGAGTTTTAAGGAGAGTTTTTAAGCCTTGGTCAATTGTATTTAGTAAGATGATTAATACCAATTTATATGTGATATTATCACTATTAATACAAGGAAACCGTAGAGATGGTAATTGAAAAATAATATAGGGGTTTTGTGGGATGAAATTTTGGTGGATTTGTAATATTGTTGATATGTGTAGAGATAAATAAATAATCAAAATTTTCTTGTAGGAGTAATGTTGCACTAGATTTTGGGATTTTTATTTTGCGGGTGAGCTAATATAAGCAAATGTCATATTTTTTTGATGATGTTTGAAATAAATTAAAGCTAAAATTTTAGGCGGAGAAAAAAGACGAATCTTAAAGAAACTTTTGGCAATTGTTGGTGGTGACGTAAGGCTTCTAAGTAAATTATTATGAAATAGAAACCTATTAAAAACGATGTAAGTCAAGTAAGCATTTCCAATTAACCTTATCGAGTTAGATGAGTAGGCTAAGTGAAATATCTTAACAAATACATACTCGTAGTATTAAAAAGTCTTAAGAAATACAGGTTGATTCATTTTTAAACAATATACCTGCTAATCTAATAACAATCCTAACCCGTATAACTGCATAACAAAAAAGACTAAACACGCTGAACACCCTCCCTCCAAGATCACTCGACCAGAATTCATTTTTTAGATATATTGTTAAAAATACGGGAAAAAAAAACGATAAAAAAAACCCGATATTTTAAGCTTCAAGTGCACGGGCAACAGACTAAGGCTGCAAGGTCCCTAGGCACGGGTGAGAGTGAAGTTTTGGCAAATAATTAACGGTGGTTGTTAAATTGATGCTGCGTCATTTATTTGGCGGGAAATATGACCACACAATTTTAGGTAATAATGGTACAGAATGCTTGCCATATCACGTGATTTTTTCTATTTTTAACGTGATACTGTACGTACTACGGAGTACTACTCAATTTTTAACGTGAATGTAGATGTCTATTTACCGGTGAAGCTCTCAGACTATCAATTCTCAAACTGCGATATTTGGTACCTTAACCCTTTAGGTTGGGGATTCGATTCTGTCTACAACATAGTGCGCTTATTTGAACCAAAAAAAAAAAAAAAAAAAAGTGGCAAAAAATTCAACTAAATCGGATTTAGGAGGGTCATGATCAGTGGCGGAACCAAGAGGGAGGGGGTTTTGAAATCCGACTATACAACTTATCCGTAATCCCACATGGATCAATTTGCGATAAATAATTTCAACTAAGTTCTAGGAAGATAAATAATCTAGTTACAAAAATGCCCGCAAAGTAGAGTGTAAACAACTATACAAAACTCATGAAAGAGTTATTTCTCTCCGTGGTAATATATAAAATGTTGTGTAAACAGCTCTGGAAAAAAAACGAAACCTACTTTATGATTATCAAGAAATGAATGTAAACTTTGTAATTAGTCAGTTTCCGAGGCCGTGGTATTTTCTCAACGTTTAATGCTCATCCAGTTTCCCTTCTTTCACCATTGATGCAGGCCAAACCGAAATTGCGGAGATGGTCTAATTGTCTCAAGATTGCTGAAATCTTGGCTGGTAATAAACTAATACCAACCTATATCAATAAATATGCCATATTGACAAATCACACTGTACAATCAGGATACTCGAAACAAACCATATTCAAAATGACCTACACAATTAGAAATCAGGTGTGAAAATGTAAACTCGTTCCATGTCCAAAAAATTATAGTTCACTTGTTGAATGTTTGGTTTCGTCTGAGAGCTGAGAAGAATCCGCTGTGTTTGTCTTTGCTACGATCTTCTACGCTTGCAACCTATTTCAGTAAATAATTTGTGTAAAATAAAGGATAGTAAACTTCATACTGTCCCACATAAAATTTGACGATCTGCTAATCAACAACATAGTTGTGTCTTTCAGCGAAACGTTGACAGTTGCATTTTGTCAAACACAAAAACATACATGAGAAATGACTGAGGTTAGTCTTGCGTAAGACGGTCTCAAGCTTACAACATAGTCATTATAGCTATCATTAAATGAACCACATATCACGAAAAAAGGTCATCGTAAACATAAGACAGTTTCAAATGAAATTTTGTATTACTATATAGCTGAATGACGAATAATAAGGATTTGGGTTGGCCTCATATGCGAGACCATATAAATTCACTATGTATATAGACATGAGAAGGGAAAGGGTTAATTTACCTCCTTGGCTATCTGTTGAAGAATAGGTATGATATCAGAGAAATTAGGTCTTAATGTAGGGTCTTGTTGCCAGCATTTCTCGAGCAACTCTGCGAGTTTGGGATGACAGTTCTTCGGAATTGTAGGACGTAGGCCCTGACCATAATCAAAAACAAGGTACAATCAACTTTAATCAAAAATAAATTTGGAATCACACTTCTCTAATAATTGGGTTTTGTTTCAGTAGGTTTAAAGCTCCCATTGCTCACCATGATGCCAATTTTTATGCTAGAAAAATTACAAATGATGGAAAGGAAAATAATGTTTACCTTCTGTACTACCCCCACAGCCGCTTGTAATGGAGTCAAGTACTCATATGGAAGCTGCAACACAAAAACAAAGAAAGAAGAACAACACGAATTATAAAATAAAATACTCGTAAAAAGTATTTTTTTTTTTAAAAAAAAAAAAAAAAAAAAAAAAAACAGTAATGTATAGTTCACAACCAAAAGATTTTGCATACCTTTCCAGATAGCAATTCCCACAACACAATTGCGAAACTAAATACATCAGCTTTGTGATCATATGGCTTATGTTCAATAACCTTCAATTAAAACAGAGGAACCCTGATGAAAATTGGCACTTAACAAGAAGCCCAATGAAAAATCATTATACTATTGACTATTGAGTGACCATGCTAAAACATTGCAGAAGACCCCATCAAATTTTCAACATACTTTTTAATATAATTGAAAGAGTTTGACAGTTCCATTGGCTCGAATAAACAGCTTCTTTAAGACATTCTAATCTATATTACTCAGACTCGTAAGGTCATATGGGGTGGTGGACCTTGGCACATATCCGAGTGTCGTTCTTGTCACCACTCATATTGTGAACAGGGACTTGACAATACAAGCAAAAATTTCTACTAGAAATATGAGATTTTAGTTTTTTAAGAGAAGAAAGGTTTTTTTTAGACGCAAGGCTTAAAATTGCAGAAAATCACAGTATGTGTGTCATAATCGTCATTTCCTCTACTTTTTCTCCCTAGGAGAAGTGTCAGATTGGTAAGTGTGCTACAGATTCCGTACTCATATCCCTGTGCATCATGTCAGATACAGGCATGACCCCATACGTAAACATGGAAGTAACATAGATTCCGAACATAACATTTTAAAAGAGAAGCGAAAGGAGGATGATATATCTGAAAGATAGGAGTACAAGCATAAACATGTACTCCAATTATATATAAGGGTATATATGTGCATACACCACTAGGCAACTAGGGGGGTCGAGGGGATATGACAGATTGAAAGTCCATAAAACTTGGGATCTACATATATACAATCGAAGCACACCTCAGGAGCCATCCAACGATATGTTCCGGTTTCAGCGGTCATAACACCTGATTGAGACTTCACTCTTGCAACGCCAAAATCTGCTACCTTGACCACCTATAGAACAGTTTAAGAAAACATATGACTAACATTTTAGGTTTTCAGAGGCTAGTACCCGCCTCAATTTTATAGCTTCAAGCAATGAAAAGGGTTCGCATGGAACCAAAAAATGTGAGTGATTTACAGTGTGCATATAATAGCAATTGAAATTATCAACCAATGCACATACATAATCTGGAATAGTTTAAAAGCAGAAAATATTTAAAAGCTTCTTGCTCAAGAGGAAACTCAGAAAGTCATACGTGTTGGCGGTATTACTCAACATACTGGACGTCATCGACTCATTATCAGAATGATGCCTTCTCAACTGGCAGGTTTAAACAATGGAATAGGAGAGGGATTTTATCAAAGCACGCAATTTGCAATTGAATGCATAGCTATAGAAACGGCTTTTATGTGTAGCATTGCAGGCTATTAATCATTTTACGTTCTTTCCATGACATAGGTAAGAGATATACTAAAAACAAGGGAACTTGCAAACAAAAATGTAAAGTTCCAGTGTTACTTTTGCTTAAAGCTTTAAGCTTATGCCCGACGCAGCTTACACTACAAACTCCTGACAGTCGCTTCTGTAAACACGTGAGCCTGATTAGGGAAGAGAACATTACTAGTGTGTTTCTAAGTTTCAGGAACAGCTCAATAGGCCTGTAAAACTCAGTGACTATTTTATTTAAATATAAACAACGAAATGAAATTACCACAAGACGATAAATCAAAACACGAGTTGGTTAGGAAGCATTGCATTGTTCCACCACAACAGTTGTTACTGTCCAACAGCAGGCAAACAAAGAATTTTTTTTTTTCTTTTTCCAAGTTCTAGTATCTTATCCGTCATCAACAATTAAGTGTACAAAAACATTTACCCCGAGGACACACAATGTTAGATTAAAAGGGTACCTTATTCAAGCTTTTCAAAGCTAATTACCACATGCAAACAGGTGTTTAAAGTTACAACCGTACACAGAAAGGTTCATCACTAATTTTATATTTGCTGAAACTGACATTTAAAACCAGACTAGAATCTAGAACGCCTCACCTCATTTTCATCCATCAGAAGATTGGCAGCCTTCAAATCCCTGTGAATGATATTATTCTGATGCAGATAGTTCATTCCTTTGGAGATATCAATAGCTACTTTTAACACAGATGGTAACTTGAAAGTTCCCTTGTGCTTGTGCAAATAGTCATAAACACTTCCACCAGACATAAACTCTGCAGTTGATCAAAGAAAAAAAGCAGAGAGTATTATCATAACAGATAGAAACCAAGAAAGAAGAACGGTGATACTACCATACTACATTGAAAGCTAGTGGCACAAAATAAATGGAAAATGGATGCAGCGAATAAGTTGCATCTTTAAAAAATAAAAAGGGTTGTTTCCATAATAACATATTAACTGCATAATAAAGAGGATTGTACAGTGTCCGGTGTAGTTCAGTAAAATCATTAAAATAAACCTTGCAGTAAAGATCAGAGTCAAAAAGAAGAAATAAGTTACCTGTGACTATGCACAAACTAGGAGGTTTTGTACACGCGCCAATGAATTGAACAACGTTCTTGTGACGAACTTTCCTGCAAAACACATTTTCCGGCTTAAATATACCATACTTATAAATTCAATCTGAGAAGTTCAGACCACCACATTTCACATTTCAATTAATGGAGGCTTGCCCAAAAAATATTGCTTTCCTAATTTTAAGGAACATTCTTGAAGTTGTAGTATTTGTTACGATTGCATCTCAGGATAATGGAGCTCCACGAATCGGCTAGTTTTTTGTTGATAGCACTGACCAACCAAATAATCTTAGAGCTTAATACCGGGGAACTCTCATCATGTTTTGGAGAAAATACTGAGAAAAGAGAGACATCATGCATAACAAATATGAGTAAGAGGCACAAAATCGTATCCAGAAGCTTAGAAAGAAATCAGACCTCATGATAAACACTTCCTGAGCGAACTCCTTCTGTAAATCTGTATTTATACGCTCAGCTTTGAGGACCTTTATTGCCACATCCTGACTGCAGTATGTACCTTTATATCTGAATTTTAATAACAAAACAAAAAGACACCATAATTATTATATATTCAAAGAATTAACCAGGTCATCTAAAATGCAAGGCATTAGTGACTTACAGATCACCGTATGACCCAGAAGCAACTTTGTTCTCAAATTTTAAGAGCTTTGGATCGATTTCCCAAACATCAGTACCATCACTCGGTATCTCCACATGGTCACACTTAGATTCAATTGGGGTTTGCTCTTGCTCAACCATAGGAGATGATGACTGCTGACTGCGCCAAGATGAGTTCTGTGGAGCCAAATAGAGCACATTGTGGGTGCGAACAAATTTTGGGGGTGTTTTATTAAAGGGAAGCGAGACCATTGATGAACAACAACATTGCTCTATGGCGGGGTAAGGTGGTCAAATGTGCGTACTCTTACACTTATGTTGATTTAACACAGAAACGCATGTTGAATATTGCATTGAGAATCAAATTGGCCAATCGCTACTTCATGATATAAGACGTGCACATAGCCTGTTAATTATTTTGCTTTATTTCATTATATGCCTGTTAGAATTTGGGCAGCGGAAGTATCGTGGACCCAAACGTCACCAACATTGATCGTTTATATAAATTGGAGTGATACACTTTTATAATTGTGGGGGAGGATGTGAGAGAATGACTCTCATATGGTGAGACCTTGTAGCTCTCAATAAGAGCACAAGACTACACAATATAATGCATTGTACATAAGCCTATTTATATAACTTACATGACTTTAAACTTCCTTAGTTATTAATGTATATATCTCTAAAACTCCCTCTTAGTTTAATTACATTTAATATGTAATAAACATAAACTAATGTAACTTAAACAGTTAAGTTACACAATTAAGTGTCAAATTCCAACAATGCCAAAGCCAATAATGAGTTGTCGGCTTCATTGGAAAGTGGAAACCAAAACTGAGAAGACACATGAGCGTTCACAGAGGGGAGAACAAAAGGGTGCACTGTAATTTTTACTTGTGTTTAGCATAAACTCACGGAGTCACCAACACACACCTCTGCTATATACCCATTGCACATTCATGTTGATATCAGTCACACCACAGCTGTTATGACCAACTAAACAAGAGATGTTTTCTTACTTCTCTAATATATGTTCAACATGTTCAACGAGTATAGTAAGAAGAACGTAACTGCATAGGAACACTCTTCTTGGACACTCTTTAAGCATCTCAAGCAAAGACATGCATATATAACCACGAAGGCACTACCAAAAAGGATGCATATCAGCTTCTTGAACAACAAAATAGAAAACTCAAAAGTAACAGAGTACCTCAATTCGTTTTAGTTCTTTTTCTAAAGCAGATCTGAGTATCTGAGTTTCCTGCAAGATCAAAATGAAGCACAGTTATTAATATGCTCACCAATAAACACCGAGAACATATTTAAATTATTACAGAAACACCATATATTCCTGAATCGAGAAATCCCTGATAATAAGCATGAGGTCGGGAACACCAATAAAAACGATGGTTACCCATACATATTATCAACATGCTTATGGTCATGCCTACATTTAGTACTATTAGATTTACTACCCACCCTCTAATAATACGGGAAAAACATTGGCAGAGTTTTATGCGCAATTACATACTTCCTCTGTTACATATGGTTGTATACATTTTTCAAATTATATGAGGGGGATTTTAAGAAAATGTATACAACCGTATGGAACGGAGGAAGTATAAGATAGGTTATAAGGCGATGACACGAGACAAGTATTCACGCCAAAATAGAAGCCATTAAACACCATCGCATTTTGGATTTATCACAAGATATATGTTTAGAATCCCAGACAAAGCTGTGAATGTCCTTTGATATCGGATCCTCGTCAGATGTGGAGCCTTATGCAAATTATGAAGGTTTTCTTACAAGAACAAGAGTTGGCATTAATAATCTTGGCCAGACAGAGAACAGCCAAATATTCTATATTGAAAAGTAAACCATGAACAGGGAAAGGTATTCAAAAGATGTATTCAACACTGGACACGAGAAAGGTAAATAATTTAATGTATTCAACACTGGAGACAAGAAAGGTAAAAAAAACATGGACATGAACAACTTTCAAAAAGAGACGGAGAAATGGATCAAAAGATGATTAAGCACCATCACAATGCTCAAATCATGTACAGTGAATGCACAGAACCGCTCAGTTGTAATCAAAGAAGAAATAGTACCTCATATGGCCATCCATCAACAACAAAAACATCTAGAGAGTAGCCATCTGTGGATGAGAAGGCATGTGCTTCCTGAATATTCAGCCCTACCTCTGCCAATAGGGACGTTAACTGCAAAACCAGAGATATAATTAAGGCACTGACTACAGGCTTAGTTTTAAAAAGTGCGCCTAAGGCACGCCTTGGATGAGGCACTAGCCAGATCGCCTCGGTGCATTTTAGGTGCGCCTTTTAGACAAGGCTCACCTAACAAGGCTGACTAGTACACACTTTCCATATCTTTTAGACAACGGTCACCATTTCTTATCCTCATTATTCCTAACTTTACTCCTTGACATGTTAGCCAACTTGAAAACTCCTAAAAAGGCTATTGTTGCCCAAAACTATATTTGGAAATTACAAATTTGTTATAGAAAATAGGGCGCCTCACGTCCAAAAGGCGCGCGCCTTCGCCTTACGCTTTGCGCCTAGGTGCGCCTTGCGCATTTTCAAACTAAGACTACAGGGAAGAGGTTGGGTAAAAAGGGACAAACCTCCAGAGGCCTGGCCAGTGACACACACAGAAAAAAAAACCATCTATGCGTGCTAAGTTAAGCATGTTAGACACCTCTTCTCATTAAACTCTCAAAAGGGCATTTTTGGTGAAACACCATGGTATTTCTCAACTTCATATAAAATAAAAATAAGGATAGCTACTAAGATCATAGACCATAGAATACAACACCCTAGTTCACAGCTTATACTGAATCATTGCTACTGCATCAATGGGGTTCAAGCACAACAGTAAAACATACACATGGACCCAAAGTTTTCTGAGATCGGCTGACAAAAACCTCTAAGCAGTTGTTGCTAAAAGAGAGCGCGAAATGTGAAAAAGCAAGGGAACAGAGGAGAATGGTAAATTGAAAACAAAAAAAAGGAAATAAAAAGAGGTGAAACATTGAGGAGTGCCGGGGAAAACACGGCGCTTTATCACAGAGGAACAATACAAAACAAGAATGCAGAAAAATGTGAATTAATGGATAAAGATAGAGAGGAAGAAGAGCAATATGAAAAGAAGTTACAGAAAGAGACAAAATGATGAAAACAGATTGAAAACAAGTGTGAAGAGAATACAGAATGAAACGAGTAAGAAAGGAAACCGAATAAACAGAACACAAATTCAAATTCAACTACTCTCACAATTCCCTCTGCACTCTGCCCTATATATGAACAAATGTAACTATAGCCCACATCTGTCTTGCCAAATTATAAGGTATTGCAGTTCGACTGGGTAAGTCAATTACAATTCCACCACCATGCAACTATAACTATTACACAAAATGTTATTACCAACCTGACTAAGAAGTTTTGGTTTGTCATCTGTGGAAAAGGTGATCTCATGCATGGGCCTGCATATAAACAGTCAGCTGCAATTGTAAGTAAGCTTACATAAGTAGGTCTTTTCATAGGATGCATCATTGAAATGAAAACAGAAACTGAAAGTAAGAAACTGGCAATACAGACAAATTGTATCTTCCAGATAACAAGTGGAAGAGAAATGCACCATATGAGACTCAGTACAACCGTTATTGAAGGCCAACAAATCAGTAACGCAAAGGAAGACATTTGAACAAATATTGTTCTATGGAACTATCCTTTACCGTCAAACTGAATGGAAAATTAAAGAAATGGTCCATTTGTATAGGATCAAACAGTTATATTGAAGTAATTTTAGTCCCACACTGGATGACATCGTTATTACACCGCAAAAAGTTACCTTTCCTATAGGCATAGTTATTAGGCCACAGGACCTAGTTAATTTATTTTTTTTGGTGTTGACCAGGAGTATCCCCTACCGACGGCTGGGGCAATCTCCTCCGGGGTACTAAAGGCAATTTAATGGGTTGACCCCTCCCAAGTTTGGCTTTTTTCATTCGCAAGAGTTAGGAATCGAACCCCTAACCACTTGTTTAAGAGATGAGAGCCCTTACCACTCACACCTGCCAACTTTGGTACAGGACCTAGTTAATAAAGATGCAATCAAATATACTTTCTGCCATAAAATAAATATTGGTTGTTAATATAATATTGCTTTTTGAGTAAAAAAATTCACAGAAAAATGCAACAGATTAATATGTTCACATCATTGCAGAAGACAAAAAGTAAATGTACGATGATGCAATTACCGCAAAAGCCTTGAACTAGCATTTGCTTCATTATCATCCTCATCATCATCATCATAATGTAGTTGGTTTCCTTCAAGGGCAAGGGCTTCCAGGTTCGGGGATGAACCAAATGCGGGTGGTGGGTGACTATAAACACATCATATGGAAGAGGCAGTTGATCAACAAGGCATTAAGACTTAGAATAGAGAATGATACATTAAAGCTTATCAGTATCACAATTCTAACAATGCACACCTTTTTCGGGCCAATGGAGAAGATTCCTTCGCCTTATCATCTGAGGTTGCATCAGCAGACGGAAGAACCTAATCAAATCAATTCCATACACATATCAACAAGAACTCAGAAGCTAATAAAACCAAAACTTGTACAAAAATGCAGGTATGTATATGAGGCCACCACTTGATTAATTGCTCAAAATCAGCAATCTATTTTCGATTTCCGCCTACAGGCAGCAATCACGTGGACTTCAGATCGCTTTTAACAGAACATGACATATTGGATTCGAGATTGTCATGTCAATATGTTCAGTTCAGGCCGTCTTTGCGTGGAAAATCGGGTCAGGCTTGGTTTAGATCATTACCATCACGTCAAGTTAATAGCAGTAGACATTTTATCACGTATTTCCAAATTCATAGCAATAATGTTACTTTTCAGCTAGAATGAAATTCATTTTCGTAATTAAGTTAAGATTAGAAGGCCGCCCGCTCTAATAACTGGTCATCTCAATCAGTTTCAGCTCAGGTTGGGTAATAGCATGTAGAGGTTGTATGAGTTACCAGTTTGGCCTCAGCTCAGCTAGGTCATCCCAAGAGCAGGAAGAACCGGTAACTGATACTGACTCTTGATTCAACAAGACGCGTCAAATCACCACATACCGAGTAAAATTTATATAACATCCATCACAATCAAAACAATATACACAGTTATTTTGATGCATACTGCTATCTGTAATGTACAGAAGTTCTGCATTCAGATAAACAGTAAACGGAAATTCTGCGACAACACCTAAAAAACAGCAAAATGCAATTAAAATACATAAGCAAACGAAGTAAACCTGAACTAAGCGGACGTCAAAGGCAGGTCTATTAACAGGATCATGTGCAAGATGCAACAATCTTCTATGCAATAATACATCTTCTGCTCTCTCCACATTCACATCCAATGCATACCTTCAATTTTTCACTAAACTCGTCATCATCATCATTATCATTATCATTATTACCGCTATCGTCTCAGAAATACATTCTAAAATATAGACAGCATACAGTTTAAATACATAATCTTGTTTCAGGATAACAGAGAGTTAGTCATTACTAAGACAGTCATAAGATTTGAACTCCGAAAGGCAAAAAACACCGAAAACATAAATTTTTTTCTTTTTTCTACAACGATCTTTTACCAAGTGCGCAGTACGTGACTGCTAACCACGTATACTAGGTTAACCACTCGAAATCCAGTCAATAAATAATCTTAATACGATTACTCTTGAAAGACTCGAACCTGAGACCCGAGATTTTCACCTAAGTTTTAACCGCTAAAGTCTAGACCCCTAGGTTCACGGGTCTAGCGGTATTATCAAAACAGGAAAATAATGAAAATATATAAAAGGTATTTCAGAGACGGAAAGAGTATAAAATAACGGAGTAATTCCGCATTAGGTTAAAATATAATTGTACCGAGCAGGAAGACGGTGAAAATGAGACCAAAGTTGATCGTCGAAGCCAGGAAGAAGAGCTTCTGGAACATTCGATTCTTTTAACCGTCGTAACACTTGATTATACACCTCTAATTTTTGCCGTAACTGTCTCGAGGTTTGCGCCGCCGTATAAGGCGGAGTTTCCGCCGTTGCCGCCGCCGTGCTGTTGCAGCTGCTTTCGTTATCTTCCATAACCATTTTCTGTTTCACTTTTTCAGCTTTTATATTCACGGGAAAATATGAAGGTGAAAATAATTTAATATTATATAAACAATAAACAATAATTTAATTATTAAAAAAAGGAGAAAATTAAAAAAAAGAGGAAAGTTATGATTTTAGGGAAATTGTGTGTTAATTTGATTTGATTTGATTTTGGTGGGGGTAATTGTGATATGCATTATGCGATGGAGTCGACGTGGGTTTATCATTAAAGTTGATTTAATTTAACTTAATTAAGAGGAGAGAGGGCGGAACTAGGAAGGTCAATTTGGTCAATTTATGATATGATAAATAATTACAAATTCATGTGATAGATTGTCTTTCAATAAATTATTATTCAATTTAACTTAATCTACTATTTTCATGTGTTTGGTAAACGGCGTATTCTGGTAGCATATTGGTCGAAATCTACTGTTTTCGAAATGCTACTATTAGCAGCATATAGCATTAGCAAATTCAATTTATTCATGAAACCATTCTAATTATCATAAAATCTGTTAATTACATAACACTCTTTTCTAATTCTACTAATTTGTTTGACAGTCAAACCTGCTACTAAAATCTGCTAACCGAATTCTGCTAACGCTATCCGTTATCATGAATCTGTTTCTACTGTTTGCTAAACGGGATCATCGTGATAAAAAGCTAATTAGAGAAAGATTTAAAAGATTATTTCATTAATTATGGTAAATATTAGTTTTTACATTTATTTCTAAGGTTATATTCTTAAGAGTTGTTCCTCTAGTTAGCTTTCTAATTGTTTGCCGCCCTAAAAGTAAATAATTTAGTGACTTGATTAGATTAGAATATTACTCCAAAGATCCTTTAGTTTTTTTTTTTTTTTTGTCAATCGAAACGCGCACTTAATCGCATTATAATAGTGGGGAGGGGGGATTTGAACCTGGAATCTATTGTCCACAGTACCTCCGTCTTAACCACTAGGCTAACACATCTTCGGTAGACACGTTTCCTTTAGTGTGAAAGTGTGCGATATATTCTTTGCTTAATTGAGTATTCTAATTATGATGATGGGACTCATGGGTGGGAGGTTTTATAAGTATGATAAACAATCAAGAGTGCCGAAGAAAGTTTAATATTAATATACTCTAAATTATTGTAGGGTTTTTTTTTTTCTTATGACAAATGAGGATAGATTTGATTATTTTAGGTCATGATTGATGAGTGTTGTTGTCACTTGTTATTGTGATTAATTTTACCATACAAATCAATCCAAAAAAGGAAATAAGGAAGAAAATCTGAATAATCCATTTAAAGAAATAGGAAAGAAAATGTTGAATAGGAGGGAGTAAATTAAAGGGGTAAAAAGGTAATGTAACATAGAATCAAGTACATGAATCTAAAATACTGCCATAGGTAACATTTTATTTCAGGTAACTTATTTGGGCAAATAAGCTACTTGCTAAACACTGTCAAAAAAAAAAGTTACCTGAAATTTTTGAGAAAAAAATTACTTTGGTCAAAACACCTACCTGAAAAGGCATGCTAAACAGAGCCGAAGAGAGCCTCGTATATAATTCATATTTTTACTAGTATAGATTCTGCGCATGCATGCGCGGTATTTCTAGATCATTTAGTTAATAATTAGTTTAGATCCCGCGTAATGAATGCGCGGTATTTATAGAATTATTAATATAGGCCCCGTGCATGGTAGTTATAGAGTTTTCCTTCTAATGTACGTATTATTTATAAAATTTAAATTGACAATTCACTTATTTTTCATGTTTCTCCTTAATGTATTTTAATTTGAGAAATAAATAAAAATTTAGATCGTAAGAAGTAATAAAATGTTTTTTTTTTTTTTACCGAGAAATTAATGATATTAATTTACAAATAGACTAATACCATATTTTGTAGCCGCAACTTCTTGTCATAAAAAGTCAATAAATTTTTAGCATTAAATTCTTTAAAAACAAAATTTCATTATCTTAAAAAGATCGCAGATAAATTTATGTAGAATGTGAAATATTAAATAATTTAAATATTTAAATACAAAAGATTATGTCCATTTATAACTTATCATGTCCACATCTATAGTATATGTTAAAAATACCACACACTATTCTAGGAAATATCTTTTAGGCGGGAAAAGTGGTAGTTTCCCATATTCATTTAGTAAATAGAGGATTTATTATTTATAAATTTAGAATTGACATATTATTAATTTTTTATATTTTAGTAAGGATAAAAAATTGAAATGTAATACTAATCAAGAGAATTGAGTAAAGTCATAAAATGTGTATTTTAATAAATAAAAAATTACCACAAAAGTAATGATTTCAATTTATAAAATTTCTCAAATAGTTTTAAAGAATTTTATTGTCATGAAATTAATAATATCAGTTCATAAATTTTTTTATACGAATTAAGTATGTGGTAAGTTTGTTTTCATACGAAACTAATAATATCAATTTATAGGTTTTTCTTACATGAATTTTTAGATTTATACTACTTTTGTTTTATTTTAATTAAACGATTATAATTTAGTTAAAAAAAGATTATAATTTTTATATCTATCTATCTATATTATTAAAGGAAGCTTTTTTCGAGCGATTACAGAGAGTCCAATTTTCACGAACTGCCTAAAATAAAATTAATTACTTTAATTAAGATTAAGATATAATTTAAAGATCATCCTCTTACTTATTACGTACGACATGGTGTTGGTGTTAATTACTAATATGTGTACATGTAATTGAATTATTCACAAACTAGAATTTTATAGCAATAAGAGCATCTCCAATGGTTTCCCAAAAGGACTTGCTTGCAAATAAAAAAAATTTCAAGCTACTTGCTTGACCATTGGAGCACTTCCATTGAACTAGCTTAAATTGAGCTACTAGCTCCATGGAGCTAGTAGCTTAAATGGTCCTACAAAAAAAATCTACCTACTAAAATAATACATGTGGAAATAGAATTTTTAATAAATAAATGGGTGATATGAAAGGTGACATATGGGCCCATCTAAGCCACAATACTTAAGTAGAAACTTTACAATTGTAGTAGTTTAAAGCGCAAAAATGTTGTAGAAATAAAATTTTATGTGGCAAAGGTAAGTTTAAGAAGAAGAAGAACTACTTACCATTGTGGATGCTCTAACAACAGTAAGAAAACACAACTACCTAAACATGTATTGATGTATATATAATTCCGTATGGCCTCATCGTTTACGAAAACCATTATGAGCATGCATGTTTTTTTTCTTATTATTTCCGTCTTTCTAATTGCGTACCATTTGATTTGTTTTATAGGTACCATGTAGTATGCACAATCTATATCCAATATACATCTACCAAGTTTAAACGTAATGGAGGTGATAACCAGTTATTATGATAAGTATATGTTTCTTTTGTTGTACACCGTAGCTTTCACCGTAAATATTTGAATACTCGTGTCTTATTTTGTTGTTTTCTTTCTATTCTCCTAATGCTTGCTTTTTCGTATTGTTGTATGTAGCTTTTTCAGTTTTTTTTTTAAGAGGTTCTCATAACATGTTTACGGCATTAGTCTTTATATACTAAATTAATATTTTTTTTATCTCATCTAAGAAGTTTTATTGTTTTAATTTATGACAGATATCATGGCTGCCGAGTGTCGAGTATGCATGGCAATTGTTCACAACGAACTCCCGGGTAAGCTTTCCTCCATATATCATCAAGCTACGAATCCAACCTTTGGCTTCTAGACACATCCGTTTACTCTCACTTTAAATCTTATTGAATTGGATTTTTAGATGCATTCTTAGTCCGATAGTGAATTGAAGGTTGAATGAATTACCTTTTCACTCTGATAAGTCATTATATTTGGATGTTGAATATGAAACACTTTTTTTTGGTACTATTTTATATAAATTTTAATTTTCTTTAAATAATATTACTTAAATGCATATTTCATGATTATCTTCGTGTGAAAGATAGGTATGAATAACTTCACTCTGAAAGGTGTCAAAAGGTGATTTTATATGGGAGGAACTAACTCATAAGTCATATGTAAATTAATTTATACGGAGCTTTGTATCTAACTATTGTCGTCTCCGAACTCTCAGTACACTTATTTTGTATAAAAAGGTTTTTTCAGTTACATAGAATGTAGTTCGTATGTAAAGATTATCATGAGAAATTCCATGATGATGCATCTTAGAGTTGTAAGGTGTATATGATTACTCTTTGTGTATTATATGTAGCGTATTATTAGTAAAACATTAATCTAAGGAAAATCTATTACTATATACAGTAATAAATATAATTATAACTGTTTTGGGCATGGTAATTAATACAGTAATTGATAAAAATCTGGCTTATTAATATTGGGTATATTTATATTTACTTTTGACTCACACATGATACGCAATTATAGGGTAAGACGGTCTCACACTATGAAACGGCCCGTTTTTGTTTAAAAAACTATTCATTTAAGGCTAATAATAATGAGTTTTGTTTTACACAATGAGATCGGACAATGTGAGACCGTCTCATACAATAACTACTATATTAGATAACTAATAATACGATTCCTTATTCACTACTAATATATAAACAAACATTATAGATTTTTTTTGGTTCAGCGAAGCGCGCACTTAATCGCATCCCCCTTATACTAAAAGAATAAGAGATCTCCAATATTTTCCCGCCTAAATGAAAGTTAGGCTATAATTGGGCTTCATTATATAATATCTACAATTGGGCCATTCTGTTTAATTTCATTTACTCCCCCTCATTCAAAGTTTCAAACCAAATGTTACATTCTCTTTTTGAGAGTCCAACTTCACAAATTTTGACCTGAATTCCATCAAAAGTATAAAATTTTGATAGACGGAATTTAAATATATATAGATTTATTATGAAAGAAAATTACATAAAATGTTATTTTTAGATAAAAAGCGACAAGTATTAAAAGTGTTGAACCTTATGTTTTCTACCTCTTAATACTAAACATTATTAATAGTAAATTTTATAATTAAATTTCAATTGAAGTTAATACTATTACTAATTGTTAGTTTATCTAATATGTTTATCTAGAAAACCGCGCATTAGCGCGGGATCTATACTAGTTATAATAAAGGGGAGAGGGAATTCGAACTTGGGATATATTGTCCACAATGCCACCGTCTTAACCAAGATAGACTATACTAAGACATCTTCGATACCATTATAAATCAATGAAGATATTTTACTGATATTTGGGAGTATAATTCGTATTATTATATTCTTAATATAAATCAAATACTTCCTCTAAGTGGTTCCATATATAAAAGTTAAAAAGAATTTGGGTTTTAAAACAAAGAATTCATTATGTGATCAAATAACCTTTTTAGATCGGAATCAATCAAAATTAAAGTATTTTACAAGTTGGTGTAGATTGTATTATAGTGGTATTATAGCACACCATAGTTGAATCCGAGTTGACAAATACTCTTAGACCAAACAAGAGAGAATTATCCTGCATGCTGATTTCACGGTTTTTGCAAATATATAGGGGTAGTTTCACTAAGACAAAACAAACACAACTACTTCAGCTATGCTATAATCTCACAGTGCATTTTGATAAACGAAGTATTTGTCAGACGTATTTTATTTTTTTACAAAAATAGTATTTTATTTTACTAAGACCAAACAAAAATATCTACAATCTTGAGCATAAATTAAATTCCATGTAGGTCAAATATATTTTTGTTTTTTTAAAAGGGAGGAAAATAGCTTAGTGCAAACTAATTACAACAAATGAGCTAAAAATTAATTTGAAAAGGCATATTACTAATTCCTTTAATTATATCACGAAAAGTGTAATAACTTATTTCAGTTTTCATCGTTGTTTTCATATACAACTATTTTTTCCGGCAATTACAACATAGCGATTAGAAAACTTTACATGAGGGGGTACTGTTATCTTTCCAAGATTAGAATATTAATTAATGGGTAGAGCACCACACAAAGAAAGCACATATATTTGCGATGTGAAACATTTTTTTGTTACTACATTATATACGACAGAGCACTACAAATAGGCCCGTGCATCGCACGGGCATTAACTCTAGTCTATATTAATAAAGGAAGCTTTTTTCAAGCGATTACAGAGAGTCCATGTTTTACAAAACACTTAAATAAATAAATAATATAATTTTTAACAGTTTAGATTTTAACACATGATAAAATTTATAGATGGGTAGAGTTTTGAGAATCAAGGAGTGTAAATTACGTTATTAGCATCAGATAATTAGTGTTATATGTAGTCTAGAATTCTTATTGGACATGACTAATTAGTTGTATATATATATATATATATATATATGGCATAATGGTTTTGTAGCAATTATCATTATCATATTGTCTCTCTCTCTCTCTTTCTTCGTTCTAACTCTCCTTTCCACGTTAATTTAACTACATGGTTATTCTAATGTTTGTTAGTTTTAGTTTCTTATGGGGCTTAATTGCTTAATATTTGTTTTTAATGGCACGTGCATTATCTAATATAGTTTGTTGTTTGCGCAGATACGATATATTCTTCAATTCGTAGTATGCACTCCGTAAAAGTTTACAAATTGTAAGTTTTTTGTCCGATATGCTTCAGTTACATCCTACGTCTCATTCGTTTATCTTTTTTATTATTTGTGAGTATTGTCTCATTCGTTTATTTTTTTATTATTTGTGAGTACTATTTTAATTTAAGTAAACTTTACTTTTGAAAGTGCCTCATAAACTTTCTTACATAAGAGGTGGTTACTTTTCTAATTTCTTACACTATTCAAGAGATCGTCCTATAAGAGTATACATTTTTTCTGTAATATGGAACTTTTGTTCTATCTTAATGAATCATAAAATATCATACTCCGTACGACTTAAGTCTTGATCAAAATCCACACACTATATAAATTCAAAATTGCTCTCACAACAAATATATATATAACTGAGGAGTTTAGAATTTTAGCACTCTGCTCTTAGTGAATTAGTCAAAGATGTTTTCAATACTCCATAAAGGTTGGCAATATTAGCATAATTTACATATACTTACGTAATTCAAAGTGGTGATATTGTTCTTAAAAACTATTCAGAGTTAATGAAAAATAACTAGATGTGATATTCGAGTACGGAACGCTGTCTACATAATTGTCTTTATAACAACTACGGTGCATACAACCAGGGGGAACCTACATAGTAGCAAAGGGTAGCACTCGCTATCCCAAATTCCCAAAAAATGATTAAGATTATCGACTTTTGCCACCCCAATTTTTTTAAATATACACCTTAACATAAGTGTAAAACAACATCAAAAAAAAATTCGCTACCCCAAAATTTTATTTCTGGGTTCGCCCCTGCATACAACAAAAGAAAAACTAATCTTAAGAGTTTCAAATTTGTATACATCGAGTTGTTTTAACGTGTATATTCGTAGTATTTGAGCCGTGAAACACATTATTAATGTCGGCCCCTACATAATGTTTGTGACTTAATTAGTGGGAAATAGAAGTTAGTACGTGAAACACTAAACACAAATTACGTAAAATGCTCATATCATCAAATGTTATCAATTGTTTCCTACAAGCAATCGTTTTAAGGAACACAGTATAAATAACTTGGATTTGGTCAAACATAAAATTTGAATATGTAATTTCAAAAAACCAACCTAAATAGCATAATTTGATCAACAATCTAATATAGATAAACGTTTTATAGTGTTTGTTGTATAAGGAATTTAAATAGAGTCCATTGTATCACCTATTTCCTACATTCATTCCGATCATTTATTTACCTTTGTCTTTGACATATAAAGACCAAAGAGAGGGAAGGGGGTCATTTGGGATGGTTGTTATTAAGTGACAAGTGGACAATAGGTTATCCTGATGAGCAAACTACTTTTCAAAAAACTTCCCAATATAGAAAAGTAAACAAATGACTGAGACACCCATACATAAAACAGGTAAACAAAAAACCGAGACGGAGAGAGTATTTAGTTAAAAATCTATCAATGAAGATGAAAATTTAAGTTGTGTTTAAAGAAGTTTTCGTAATTGTACCCGTTGTACAATCTATTATATTATGTAAAATTCTAAGAAACTACACTCCCGTGTTTTATTTGTGTATTTGTAGGCAACCAAACAATGGCTTTTGCATTTATCATAATTCTATTTTTTTTTTTTTTATGTTTTTTTGGTGCGAGGAGACATAATAATTCTATTAGGCCAGTGCATCGCAGATTATTTATACTGTATAAAGAAGAATTATTTTGAGCGATTACAAATAACCCAACAATTACAAATTGATATTAATCTTCGAGCAGTTTCATTTAAAGTTCAAGTGATATGAGTAGTCTGTTTAATCTTATTTAAATTATAAATTATAAATTAGAAAAAGAAAATGACAAATTAGAGAAAAAAAATAGACAAGAAGTTTGTCTCAACCTTATTAACTTTAAAATTTGAGTGTAAATATATACGGAGTATTATCTATATTTTATTAGATAAACATAAGCATTTGATCTTGAGGTTGAAATATTCAATTGCATTGTCAAAAAACTTAAGTATTACAATAGACTTTACAAGGCGGCCCGTACATCGCACAGGCATTAAATCTAGTCTAGTCTAGTCTAGTATATTTATAAAAGAGAGTTTTTTCGAGTGATTCTAAGCTGTCCACATCATCTTTGATATAAATAATAATTTCTGATATAAAAAATAAAGTAAAAATTATTTTAATTATTATAATATATATTACTTAAATTATATTCAAGTGATATTTCTAATTTTTATATAAAAACTTTTACATTTCATTTGACAAAAAAAAAGTAGCGTTAAAAAAATAATGAAAATAGTATAATTAGATTTGTGGTAAAAAAATGTTATCATTAGAGTATAGATTTCATATTATTTGCACATATTATAAAGATGATGTACTTCTTAGTATGTTATATGTCTCTCATTAGAAAATAATGTAAGAATGGTGAATATACTACGTATAAATAATAGAATTGTCCCACATCGAAAGATTAGCTTAAGATGGGGTGATCCTATGATTATAAATAGGAGACCTCTTTGGAAGTTAGGAATCAACCAAAAGTCTTTAGGGTCTCTTAAATATTGGGTTAGAGAGCTCATATAATAAGAGTTAAGAGTTTGTATCATTATCTCCGCAGTATAATATTAAAAATAAAGTGGAGAATCATTTAATTATTATAATATATATTTCGTATATTATATTCAAGTGAGTTTTATAATTTTGATATACAAACTTTTACGTTTCATTTGACAAAAAATATCGTAAAAAAAATATGAAAATTATATAATTAGAATCGTGGTAAAAAAAAATGTTACCATTAGAGTATGGATTTCATATCACTTGCACGTATTTTTTATTATGATAAAAAAAAAAAAAGTACAAATATTAATATATAGTATAACATTTGCTCATTATTAAATCGGGTTAGATGTCGAAGTAGGTGTGAAAAATATGGTTTACTTTTTAGTATGTTATTTGTCTCACATTGAAAAATAATGTAGGTTTGGTGAATATACTACATATAAATAGTATAATTGTCCAACATCGAAAGATTAACATAAGGTAAACTGATCCTATGATTAAAAATAGAAGTCATCCTTGGAAGTTAGGTATGAAACAAAAATCTTTTGAGTCTCTTAAATATTTTCTTAGAGAATTCTTATAAAAGTTTATATTAATTATTATATCCACAATAATGAAATTTATTTGTTCTTCACCCATAATCGATAAACGGTCGGTAACGACACGCCTCAATTATAACAATAACATACAAATGGTAATCACGTGAATATTTATAAAGGCTATTTTATATTAGTGATCTTAACAAACGATATTATAATATGTTTATTTTAAGATAATCGATAGTATAATAACTTTATTTAAGACAAATCATAATTAAAAAAAAAATGGGGTTAAACATACCTAGAATGGTTATTAATATGTCATAAATAATGATAGTCTCTACTAAAATAGAAAATTTATAAGTTCTAATAAAATCAGATAATAAAATATTTTCAAATATAGGTAATTATTGTGCCTCATAGCATTTGAGTTTTGAAACTAAAATACATCGTAAGTTTTAGTCATTAATCGAAATCACAACAGGAAAAATAACATTTAACATTTATTTATACATTTTATTCCTCCCTCCATTTCATATTAAAAGTCATGTTAAAATTATGTAATTTAAACAATTATATTGGTGGAAATACTTGTTATATATTTTTAAAGATCAATAATTGCATATAACTTATAAGACTAGTACTTTCTTAATTTATTTGAAACATCTTAAAATGATTAATAAAATGAAATAGAATATAAATTTAATTTAATTTTTTCTATAAAAACGATAAATAGTTATAAGCTTATAAAAATTCTGCTTTTGAGTTTGATAGTTTTGCAATTATATAATTACATATAGTTATATCATCTCCTTTTCTACTCGAATTTAGTAGTTTAGCAATAAGTTATTTATATTTTAATTTTCAAGCCGAAATTTTTAAATAACGAACATATATCAGTAGTATACTTATTACATAAGAAACTTTAAATGTAACGTTACGTTAAATATTAATTTTTCAAGTTTTAACATTTTTTTAGGTGGGAGGAAGAGCGATAAAATGGTCAATTTTAATGAAATCTCTTACTTATTATAATCATATTGATTTGAAAAGAGAAATATCCGTAGCAATAAAACAATGCTCCGTATATGTAATTCATATGATGACTTGATTTCAAATTATTATTAAACACAGTCAATGTTAAGTATCAACAAAATGTAGTCGATCATATTCATCATACGTATGTATTTATCTTTTATTTTTCTTTAAAAGATATATTATAATCATATGTAAAAAAATGATTACACATGAAATGTAAACATTAAACCCTTATAACGTTTTTTTCATTATAATTATAACTTAAGTTAACTAACCCGTTGCAATGCACGAGCTTTCAACCTAGTTTATACTAATTACAAGAGAGAGTTAATCTACCCTAATAAGCTAAGATAGCCATAATACATGACTTATTGTACAAGAATAAGATCAACCATAGAATAATATACAACATATATGCCAATTATTATAATCACAAGAATATCAATACTATATATCAATTCCAGAAACCAAGGGACTTCAATATAATTAAATAAATCTATACAAATTAATTATACTATATAGTTTTTAATCGCTAGCGTTGTGTGATGGACCTGAACAAGAGACTTCAATGTAAATATTATATAGTTTTGGTTGAAGTATAAATATAAAGAACACAATAATATGGTGAGTTTTCTTAAATAAACAGACCCTACTTATGATATTAATTAGTATAAAGATGTTAATTAGTTAACATACACAAATATAATATAAGTCGTTATATTTTGTAAACTATTATAAGTAAATAAATCATTTTAGATTTTCAAAAAATATAATATTCCCATAATGCATTAGATTGTAATTTAATTAGTAAATAATAATGATTGCTCTTAAATAATATTCTAATCTAATATTTCAGATTTATTTAAGTATATAACTCTAATACAACTATATAATCATCAACTAATATGATAGTAATCACCCATGTGAGTAGTAAAAGCAACAATAGTAGCAACAGTAGTGAATGTCATACTATCAGCAATAGGAGTAGTGAAATTAACAGTAGTAAATGCGGGAGTGGTGAAAGAAAAACTAATGACGGCGGGAGTAGTGAAAATAATAGTAGTCACAACATATGCAATGAAAGTAACAATAGAAACAACGGAGATAGTATGAAAAATTAATTAACAATTCGATTTTAGAAAAATATTAATTTATTTAAATATATGAGTTCGACAAAACTAATGGATTAACCGTAAAAATAGTATGAGTAGTTAAAAAAATATTTGTAACCGAAAAAGTAGTGAACGTAATAGTATTAACATGGAATGTAGTGAAAGTAATAATATTAACAGCGGGTGTGGTGAACGTGTCTCATAATTTGTTGATTAATTTTACATCATCATAATTTTAAGATATAAATGGTAAATATATGTGTTAACCAAATTTAGCGAATCATATTTCATAGAAAATAAATTTTAAATGGTAAATAAAGGTAGCCCGTGGGTATCCGGGCATCAATCCTAGTATATGAATATATTTGTGATAATATATACGGTCTTTGAATCTTTCTAAAGTGTGCCTTTAATAACTTAAATATGGTAAGATTCACAATATATTCTCATTAATTGTATTGTAAAAATGAATTTATATTTAAATATCACGAGAATACGTAGTTTATGAATACGTAATTTGTGTTTGCTTTATATTTTGTAAGGTGAGGGGAAAAAAGAGTAAATCTGAACTAATGACAGAAACGGAAAAAGTAGCAAACATCTTGTTCAGCAAGTTTCCATTGTGACGGACATATTCGTCACAAGCTTGTGACATAACAAGTACTATCTATGTGGGTAAATAAGACAAATCAAATTGTTAATTTGTTACTCCTTATGGGTAGTACTTGACCCGTTTAAACTTACAATGAATATATTCGTCATAAATGAGATTTTGTTCATCTTGTTACGCAGGATGTGGTACCTAGTACACCCTAGCATTTCGGAACCAAGCCATGATGTAATTTAATGTGTGTCATTTTCATTGAATAATGAACCATCAGCAGATATACACATAGGCATATCCAACATTTCCATTTTCCATTACCAACTGCAATGTGATTCCTGGACCATTTCGATCAATCTTCATCACTCCCACTTTAAGTTTGTCCCATCATATTCGTGTTCTTCTTTAATGGGGTATTCAATTAAAAGATAACACTTGTTTGTTGGAGGTCCAAATTTCAATCCCAATTATGGTAAAGTACTTCCTATGAAACATTATTGAATATTGAAACTGACATATTTTGTTATGAAAAAACTTTAATTATACATTATATTGGGTATACAAGGACTAATAAAGGTTTATACTATGGTGTTTGCTAAACAACGGATTAGTAAATTTTTAACATATATTCACGACTTTAGCATATTTGACTTACCAATATATGACTGCCAAAAAAAAAAAAATACTAATATATTAATTTATGTGTTTAGTAAATTGTTATATTGAGCTCCAATCTACTCACTACTGTCTTTCAATACACAAAATCTCATTTGTGACTGCACGTATCCGTCACTTGCTCCGACCGTCTTCAGCAAGACTAATTGCTTTCAATATGTGCTCCCCTCAACATATCCATTTTAATGGATTGTAAAAAATGAATCTATCAACCATTTATACATATATACAACAATCTATTAACCTAAACCTGCTAATTATCAAACACTTCCTCTAAATCTACTAATTGAAATATAATAGTCAAATTTGTCATTCCGATCTTTCATTTATAATCTGCTTGGCCAATAAATATGCTTCTGCTAATGATTATCCGGTGAATACCAAACAACGCTTAAATGGGAACATATTTAACTCGTTTTTATTTATTAAAGGATATTAGCATCCTAAAAAAGACTTTACGTCTTTTGGACATAATTTCAACTCATTTCAATTCAATATAGTTCTATGAAGTTCAGTTCAATCTAGTTCAGTTCATTTTTTCACAAATTAACTCGTACTCCGTACTTTAATCCAGTTAAGTTAAACTCCATTAAATTTAATTCGTTATTTTCAACCAAAAAGAACAAAACTTTACGGAGTTGATAAATACTCCCTCCAATTTTCTTTTATATTCCCCTTTCTTTTGTGCACAAAAATTAAGAAAGGGGAGAAAGAAGAAATATAGTAGAATAAAGTATTGTAAAAATGTGAAGTTTATAGGGGAGAGAAAATAATAAATAATGAATAAAGAATAGATAAAGTAATGAGAGTTGTTGATTTTTTAGGAGAGAGAAATTAATAAAAAATGAGTGAAACTTATCCAAAAAGGAAAGAGAGAAGATAATCAAACTTGTGTGAAAAAGGAAAGAGAGAAGATAATCAAATTGGAGGGAGTATATACTTCTTCAATAACTCCTAACCATTCGCATTTAGCAGTAAGTTTTCAATTAAACTAATTTGCCAACAAGACCAATAAAATAATGGCAATTGACAAGATAGAACAAAATGATTTTGTTAGTTCCAAAGGTGTCGGGCTTTTGCTTCGAGAAGAGAAGGCTGCGCAAATTTCGTCAATATGGTCAATTAACATGGGAGACATGCCTAAACATTAAACAAAAACCTTGCGTGGCATCTACAACTAAGTGACCTTTAGGAGAAATTTCATTATAGACAGCACATATTCGTTTATAACTAAAAACGGATTAAATACAATACCACATTTCTAATAGGACAAGTAACAAGTGGAGTGGTGGGAGCCAAAAATATCATCACTTTCAAGTTATTTGACCCGTCTTTAGCTATAGACGGATATATCCGTCTATAACAAGACTAGCTGATACTTCTATTAATCTCTTTCAAATGGTTGTTCTATATCGGTTTTAATATTAAAACGAGTCAAATTACGTTTTAGTGTGCTTATTTGACATTTTATTGAGGAAAAATTTGCATGGTACGATAAATTAATCTATTGAAAAGGACGATGTATAAGCTAAAATCAATGTGTTGTAGAAAATTTCACAATAACTTACGAAGCTTGTGTTTTGAGAATGGATTTTAGAGTGTTGTGTTCTTAACAAGTTACGAGTACAACGAATCTAAAGATATATATCTCTCTCTCTGAACACTTATTACTAATTAAATAAACAAATTTCTTTAAATTAGTTTCATATTTACATCCGTCTTTTTTAAAAAAAAAATGTAGTAATTTGTTAAAGAGAGTCCTCAATATTTTGGAAAGTTATAAACATGGTGAACATACATGATCGATAATCCCTTATTGATAGCACTCCCAACATGTATTACTAATATGAATAATTATACCAAT
Source organism: Silene latifolia (assembly GCF_048544455.1). Classification (NCBI taxonomy): domain Eukaryota; kingdom Viridiplantae; phylum Streptophyta; class Magnoliopsida; order Caryophyllales; family Caryophyllaceae; genus Silene; species Silene latifolia. The sequence continues at coordinate 18,577,095 of NC_133536.1, forward strand.
CGTTGGTTGGCGCAGTAGTAGCATGGGGCTGCGCTTGGTAGGGAGGTCTGCGGATCAATCCCCCACAACTGCGATTGGGAGGGGTTTAAATACCGTAATCCTTGGACACGCCCCGAAATTCGGATTAGTCGGCCCAATGTGGTTCGGATTACCGGATGGTTTAGACCAAAAAAAAAAAACTAATATGAATAATTATAATAGTTGGGCCTCAACCATCACTTTAGGGTTTTGGTAAGGTTTTGATTGAGATGGTTCATCTATCATCTGATGGTATCAGAGCCATCGTGACTTTTGGTCACGGTTCGAATCCTGACAACCTCAAAACAATTATAATAGTTGGGCCTTAACCATCACCACTGGGGATCCGATGCACAACTAACCACTCTTCAAGCCCATTTGAGTGAGGGGGCGTAATAGGAATAATTATAATAGTTGGACCTCAACCATTACCTTAGGGTTTTGGTTGAGATGGTTCATCTATCAATTACGTATTTACGTATATATGTCACGCGTTAGTTCATGTTTCGACACAAACTTTAGATGAATGTCATCGTTAGGCATTTGTAATTAGAGCTAGTAAGGCCGAAATTTTCTTTTTAGACTTAATTTCAGTTTTTATTTGTAAGTTCAGTTCAGGTCGATTAAGTTCAGTTCAAATTCGTATTGCTTATAAATTCAATTTAGATCAGTTCAATTTAATTAACAAGAGTTGGAAATTGATGCTATAATATTACATAGTAGGAATATTGCAATATCCTCTATCTATAAAAGCTAAAGCCATTTAAGCAATCCTATTGGTTCCTTGATTTCAGGAGAATGATTTTTTTTTTTTAGGTAGGACCCCCCATGTTCTATGTACATATTTAATTAGTCTATCATATTTTTATCAAGTAAATATGTTACACTCCATTATACTTTTATAGTTTTATTATTACTTCCTCGATTTAATTTCTAACACAAAAAAAATGGACAATTAAAACTGAATCCAGAAATTGAAAAAAAAAATCATTTAAAAGTCTGATATATATACGAAGTAAGTATTAAATTATTTATTATTGAATTAAAAATGAAGTACATACAAATTGACTTTTTTTTTAAATCGAAAAAGATAAAATGTATCAAATAATAAATAAAAATATCTTAAATAATTAGTCAATTTTAAAAAATAATCTGATAAAAATAGAAAAAAAATCCAATAACTGAACATTTATTTTTGTTCTTTATAAAATCATGATATATATTTATAAAATAAATTATCATATCTGACTATTGATCGAAACAAATAATTCTAAAAAAAAATCTTTTGTATTTATTATTTCCAAAACAATTATAAGGAATATTTGTAACAAAAAAATTTAAAAGATAAATGACATTAAAAATAACAATATTATCAAAAAAGTCATAGGATACTCGGTAGTAGTGTTTGAAAATTCTAGCAGAATATAACATCTACTAATATGAAGCATTAAATAGAAAATATATTTACTAAATATCACATGCAAATGATTTATTATTGTGAAAAATCGATTTACTAAACAACAGAAAATATAATCGTGAAAAATCGTGAAATTGATTTACTAATATGTCACAAGCATTTAAATAATAATTATGCATCATTTATTTTCAATACTTTTGAATTTTTTTGATTAAAGATGGGTAGAAACCCGAGACCTACAGCGAGTAGGGTCTCAAAACAAACAACAACAAGACCTAAGAGAACAAATACAACAAAGGCAAAACACCGGAGATACACATAGTAAAAAATCACGAAGACTGCATTGTACCATCCATTGCCCCTTCCATGCTCTGGTAACAACCCAATTACGTATCCATTCCTAATGCACGACCAATTGGGTGATTTATATTCGCATCAATTCTCATCACCCCACTAGAATCTCATTGTCGGTAGAGTGTGCAATGTATGTCATGAAGTCGACAGGCTAGCAGATTTGGGACGAATTGGACCAGCTTATTTGAACTTTTGAATTTAAAAGTATTTTTAATATTCAATCACGTGAAATTATATCCAAAGCATAATTTGTAACATAGTCTTATCATTATTGACACTATATATTAAATTATTGTATTATTATTTGAGAATAATATATGTCAAATCCGTGCATTTTTTGCACGGGATAAAACTAGTTTATTTCCAATACCGATAAATGTGTTAAATGCCATAGAAATGAGGAGGCATGAAATGACAAACATTGTAAGTGAAAAACGGAAGGATGCATCCATCATGCATGCAATATTATCCTTGTTCAAGGCACGTGAAGATAAGACCATCTCACGTGGCAATTCAAGTGACTCTTGAAGATTAGCAAGAGGCAGGGGTAAATACGTAAATTGACAAAATGACAACTAATGGTTATGTGGCGACATGTCGTCGGCGTTAGAATATGGAGAGAATCAAGAATGTGCGATCTAATCCTAAGAAGAAAGAAAAAAAACAGCAGGAGAACATTATAATAGGGTTATCCAATCAACGCTTCAAATCAAACCCAACAAGCTAATACTTCCACCAATAACAGATAAGTTTGATAAAATATAAGGAAACGGCAAGTTTTCCCTGTAACTAGTTTAATACCCATACAAAAAATGTACGGGCCGTAATAGCAGGTGCTATCATTAGATACATGAACATATAATTGAGCGTGATTAAGTGTTCAATACCGTGACAATATAAATAGTCAAATTTGGAGATTCGAATATTTGATAAATATTAGATTTAAATATCAAATAATATACAACCGTATTTTATTAGAATTATATTTAGGTATTTGACATGTTAGACCTGTTGAATGTATGTAAATTGCAACATTTTATGTAAATTATGACATTTTAACTTATGTTTTAACATAAGTAGTTAAAATAGGAATAAAAGATAAGAATAAGAATTGGGTTGAGGAGAGAGGGTAATTAAATAGAATAAGAAATATGGAGGGACCCACATGTTGAAACTCAACCACCAATAGGAACTCTTTAAAAAACTCAGCTTTTATACTATGTAGATAGGCATATCCGTCACAAGCTTGCGATGAGTTAAGTTTTATTCTATATAGGTAAATAAGATAAAACAAAATATTTTATGGATAATCTGTTTTTGTTTTATATTTTCACATGGTTAGTAATTGATCCGTTACAAGTTTACGACGAATATATAAGTCACAAATGATAATTTGTGAAAAAGAAATTATATAATATGATAAATTTTTGAACAAATAGAATAGGATAGAGGAGCTACGCAGTTGATATGTCCCTATAAGTCGATAACCACTTTTAGTAATTCTTGTTTAAGACTTAATTTAAAAACAACTTTTACATTCGATTAATATAAATAATACAGAAATGAGCATGAAATTAAGACGGTCTTAAATAAGACCAATTAAAACATGTTTATTTGAGTTGGATGATAAGAGTGAAACTTAAGTTGGGTACATGATATATGGTTCAATAAGTTGCACACGATGAATTGAATTAATTGTGCCTAATAAAAAAAAAATTTAAAAATGAAAATTTAAACTTGTTTCACTGTCCAACCGAGAGCCTAAGCCCTAATTTAACCTACTAAGATCCGCCTCTGAGTACAACCTAGCGCACAGATTTAAGGGCACGATATGCATGAGTCATATGGATTTTTAAAAATTTATGAGCTTTATAACGTCATATATATCATAGAGCGGATTTAACATAATTTAGTGATATAACTTGTTGGCTCGATTATTTTGAATTTTTAAATATAGTGAATTTGATAGTTGTCTTCTACTTCACTTTATATCTCTCATTCGGTCTTATACTCTTATAGTCTTATGCCTCATTTTCACATCCTTATCATTTTAAGTTGGTCTTGCTTTAGACGAGCTATTTTGGCCTGAAGTAATAAGACGAAATTTTGTAGCCATTTTACCGTCAAATGTAATCACTATTGAAAAACAAGTTATCATAAGCTGTAACACTAACGGTACTATTGTAATTACACATTTAACTATAAAATGATCATATATATTCGTTTAAAATTTTAAATGAAAAGAGACCATCTGAAACATCTATGGTATTAATCCTAACATGTAAATTATTACCAAGTCGGTGTGAAAATATCACCATAAGATGTTGACTTTGATTCTTAAAGCAGGGACAAGGCCATAAGGGTTGAACAGGTGATTTTTTTTTTGAAATTGTCATCTCATTAATAATCAACTAAGCGTAGGTTACAATGAAGATAACAAATAGACAAAGGAAAATCAAGATTGCTAACGTAAAAAATACATTCAAAATAACTATCTAAATATCGTGAATGGCTACGCCCTCCAAAATCATAAATTTCTTGAATCTATGAATAATCGATGTCTTTGCATCCTTCTTGATGGAGGGAAACAGTGTAGCCGTCTTGATGTATTCATTCACGAAACAAATCTGATAATCTCTCCGTCGATTAAAACTTATTTTATTGATAACAATCCCACGAAAAAATGGAAAAACCCCGAAAGAAGGGACGGAACAACAGATCTCACCAAAAGGGAGACTATTATTGAAAATAAGATAGATCTGCATAAAAATAGTTGTTTAAGAAAGCTTTTGAGGGGCTTACCATCGATGGATGATCGATGGAAGCCCCCGAATAATAATGGAGGCTAGGTTTTTAGAGAGGGTTTTTTTAGAGAGAGAGGGGTTGAACATGTGATTTTAGAGGAGGTTCAATATATCATAGTACAGCAGACCAGCTCATATATGAAAGCATGTGAAGAAACACTCACATGAGTCACACCTACGTGGACCAATATGTTTCTCTTAATTAATATCGAGTCAAGATTTCAATTTAACGGTAGCGAAATTTCAGTGAAATCGAACAAATAATGGTATTAGAGAAACTCGAATAAAATTCATATGTTTTAAGTTTAAACTAGTTTTGTGATCCGTGAAAATCGCGGGCTTTTTAATAGTCGTACTAATATATGGTAAAAATGCAAATTAAGACAATTGATATTTTACAGCTGTAAGTTTTGGCAAATGTTAGAATGTTGCAGTTTCAATTTTTATCACCATCAATTGACCACGTCTTAAACATTAGTTCCATTTCAAATCTATTTTTCAAATAAATTCAACATTTTTAACGAAGTGTCAAAATCTTAATAGTCAACTGAAGAAGGAACCCTAAAATTAAACTCATATTTGATCAACACAATACTCTAGAAGGCACTGATTTATGTTAAGAACAATAAGAGTATAAGACTATCAAAATACACTTTTATCGTCAAAATAAATAATATTACTGCCGGCATCGTATGATTTGGCTTAAATTTGATAAGAATATGTATTATATGCTCGACAAAGTCTCCTCGTATCCTGCAAATTGAAACAATAAGCAATTATTTTTCAAATCAAATAAAAAAAGAATATCAAACTCGCAATTTTAAATCTAAATTACCTAAAAATACAAGGATAATATTTTTGTTAGGTTTTGTTTGTAAAAGATAATGAGTAAATTAATAAAATATGAACGATAAACAATGAAAATGCACATTCTACTTACCAAAAATTTCCCTAAAAAGTTATTAATTGTGTTTCGTAATATAATGTATGCATGTTTGTTTCCTTAAAACCTAATCAAACGACCATAAATAAAAATGATTGTAAAACCAAAATGTATGCACAACATAATATAAAACAAAATCTACAAACTAAAAAAAATATTAAAATAAAAGGCACTTACTTGCTTCGCATGGTGTTGATCAGGTCATTTTAGTGAAATTTCATCACAAATCAAACAATATTATTAACCCCTTTAGTAATTAGTATATAAATGCACATCAAACAAACATCAACTTGATCTAAGAAAAAAAAAAAGCAAACATATTCTGAATAGCATAGCTTAAATCAAATAGAGTAAAATATTAAAGATTAAAACATTAATTAATAATCCAACCATTACATAGTTTATGCATAGCCTAGTTGAATTTGACGATTCATCTAAAAAAAAAGGTTTTAAATATAGAGTTTTATAAGAGACATATTGAGATTATGAAAGAAAAGTGTATATATATATATATATATATATATATATATATATATATATATATGTAGAACTTACTAAAAAGGATATCACTTAATTCAAAGTAATTGTTCATTAAATGGAAGGACATCCATAAGTCTTAAGGAAGATGAATATGATTAAAATGATGGAGTGTTGAAGAATATTTCCCACTAAAATAAATGTCTCCTAATACTATTAAGTGACTAAACCTTTCATACATACACTTGTCACCCATGAAAATCACGGGTTAGCTCTGAGTATTTTTTGGTCATTTCTCGAGATAAGTTTTGTTTAAATTTAATTAGATTATTTGTAGTCATCAATTAGTAACTACCACATTATTACTATTGTCATCTCGATAAAACTTTATTAGCTAAGAATTAGAAAACTTAAAAACCAAATTGAAATATTGAAGTTGTTAATTGTCTAATAAATGAATTTACCTATGCATGACATCATAGTTAGCTAACCCTATGACTTCACCAGTTCATCACAAGACCTTTCTTACCGCCTACAAAATAAAAATACAACAGACAACAATACACAAATTATTAATTCTTCGTTGTAAATTCAAGTCAAGGAAAGTACTACGAATTTTATCTCCCACAAATGATTATTTTGGAGGAAACAAATGAACAAAAAGAATCTTAAATAGGAGAGGCTAAATAATGCTAATTTCAAAGTTTAATTATGTACATTAAAATTAGTGTTCACAAACTTTAAATGACATAAATATTAATTAAGAAAAAAGATCTGTGAAAGTGTTGTAAAAATGGTTGCTTTATATAATATTTATGGTGATAGGAATTATTACAAAATTAATATGGGTGTTGAATGGAGTAACGGTTATGTTGCGGAATCAGAAGAGACTTATGAGGGTTTGTCACATGTTGGAGACTTATGAGCATCATTACAACAATCAAATACTATTCAAACTATCATTTTATATTATTGTATAGATAGATAAAATAAATTAAAGAGAATTAATAAATTAAACGAGTTAATCTAACTTTTTTATCATCTATAAATATTAACAAAAATTTGACGATGTCTTTAAGAAAATCATTGGACTTATGTGAAAATTATCGTCGGTTGAACTTAAATAATGGTTGAATATAAAATGCCATAATTTTACTGTTAAGTATATTATTAAGTTACTCATTTTTGTTTTTCTTAGTATGGTTGTGTAATTTTAAGTAAATAAGTATAAATATATAATTTTTATGATCTATATTACTATGAAAAATGTTAATAGATTCACTAACATGTTATCTTCCAAAAAATTCAATTAAAATGTAAATTTTAATTGTAAATCATGAAACTTTCATGTGGATTTTCGTAAGTTACTTCTCTTTTAGGTTTTTTTAAGTCATCAAATATATAATATATATACCCTCAAAAAAAATATATAATATATACATTTAGTTAAGATTATTCATGATGTCTTTTAATTTTCTTTATTTGTATGTTACAAGATATATATAAAATGATATTTCCGCAAGAATTTTTAGTAATCATTTTTTTTTTTAAGAATTAAATAAGTGCCATGTCACAATAAACTATTGCCATGTCAGTATATATTATTGCCATGTCACAATAAAATTCGTCATGTCACATTATTTCAAGTAGACTTTTTTTTTTTGATTAGGTAAGTACTAGGTTGATCCTCTAGGGTAGGACCAACATATCTCATACTTTCGAATGAGGGAGGTAAGTTGAAGCCACCAGCTATCAAACCACCTCGAAAGAGTTGGACATGAATGTCCAATAGTAGCCATGAAGTCAGCAACCTTGTTGGCTTCATGAAAGCAATGTTTAATTATCATTTCATCGAAAAAATGAAGGTCTAATTTTACATCCTTGATAATACTAAAAATTTTCCAAGGAATTTGCCAAGTACCTCGAACTGAGTTAATAACACATAAATTATCACCCTCCACAATTAACTTTGAGATTCCTAAGTATTTAGCTGTTAAAATACCTTCTTTTAAAGCGAGAGCTTCCGCAACAAGGATACTATTGGATCCGCACTTTTTTGCTCCCAACAAAATGACTTTACCATTGTGATCTCTTATAGAATATCCTAAAGCAGCTTTATTACCTTCTATTCTTGATCCGTCAAAATTTAGCTTTAGGAAACCGTTTCTAGGTTTTTCCCACCAAATTTCTTCCTTACTAGAGTTGTTTCTAGCTGACTCTTCTATCTCGGGATTGTTGAGATCCGTAAATCTAGTCACATTTCAAGTAGCCTTTTTATTAGATTTTATAGAAGTGAGAAATTTTCATGCTTTATTCTAAGCAAAACTTTGAAATTTGCTTTGCTCCAATTGGGCGATATCCGTTCTAGCCTCCCATAACTCCACCACTACTCTAAATATATGGTATGATATGGAGTATATATTAATCTCTTCGTCATATCATCCTATACTCTAAGAATTATTATGATTGATCACCGTAAAATTTATACTCGATACTAGAGTTGTGCGTTAGGCCGGCCGGTGTGAACTGCGCTGAGTGCTAGCCCAGACACGACACTAAACGAGGATCGGGCTGGGCCGGGTGTAACGGTCCGATACTTTTGCCGGATCGTGGCGCGCACCCTTGCCCGTCTCAAGGCAAGATGCAAGCAACAAGGATCTTTGAACTAGTGATGGATCGCTCACTAGCACGTTACTCGGGTCTCGGCAACACTCGACAGGATACAACGAGAGCGTTAGGCTCTAGTGTTTGTCAGGAACTAGGCACTCGTAATCGGTCTCGGGGTGTGAGTCGGGATCCTAGTGTTGATCCCACAAACACGGCTTGTTAGTAAAGTGAAGGCTAAGAGTCGTTCACAACAAAGCAACAACAAGCAATACGAAGGCACAAGGTAGGAAGTAGATTTTCATTCACTAGTACTCCCTAAAGAGGGAAATTTGATTATTACATCCTGGTAGCAGGAGACATTGATTTTACAAGTTTAGTTCAGAATAGCAATATACCTATTTATGGAAACCTATTCTAAAACTACTAAGAAAATATTTACTACAAATGTACAAGGGAAATGAAATTACATAAGCATAAATAAATCTAAGGGTTCGAAGTGTGCGGATCGTCACACTCTTCCCCACCTAATCTGTTGCCGCCCTCGGCAACACAAAAATCTCGAACGGCGCTTCAGTGAGACATCCTCGGTGAGCTGTGGCCGTCCATGCTGCATTGAGGTTTGTCTTTCTCTTGAGTCCGGCTTGTAGATACTTCTCGGTCCACACCATGATCGGATTCATCGTCCCTTCAAGAATAGAGTGCATTTCCTTGACGGCGAGACTCCCGAACATCATGTCCTCCAAGTTTATCACTCGCCTCTGATCATTCTGGAAAGTCCAAGTCCTCGTTGCTCGAGCGGAAATTTTACGAGATCGTTCAAGGTGCTCGCTCCATCGCACCTTCACCTTGTCCATCACCACTTCAGTACCTGCATTCAAGGGTAAGTGAGTTCTCCAGGACGCCGAATCAGCATTTCGGCGCGGCCCCCTGATGGTACGAGGCCTTCTCTCTTGGGTCGACTGACCCGCAAACCAGGACGTCGATTCAGCATATCGACGCGGCCCCCTGATGGTACGAGGCCTATTTCTTTGGGCATTTCGGCCCTCATTGTCTACTCCTCGGTGAGGAGGTAGACTCTCCTTTCGTCCCCCAGGCCACTTAGCAGCGTAGTTAGCCTGAGTCTTGTTCGCCCTCGGCTCCACCGAACCTTTAGGCATTCTCCAAGGTTGCATTCCTTGTTTCGGCGTCGGTATCACCCTCATAGCCGAAATTCGATGCTGCCCCTTGTCTTCGTCGCTGTCTACCGTCTTCACTACGATAGACCCCATTACTAGCATCGATCCGTCACTCGGTTTCAATACTACCAATGCTTTCTGAAAGAACTGCATCCCGAGTACTAACTTGAAGTCATCCAGCGGAACGGTGGTGAAGTCGAGCTCCCCTGCCCACTCACCCACTTGGACCGCGACCTTCTTAGCCACTCCTTGGACGCGTCTCAATTTCCCATTGACCGACTTCAAGCAGCTGTTAGCATCCCGCAGAACTAGCCCCAACCGATCAACTTCCTCTTTAGTAACAAAGTTGTGGGAGGCGCCCGAGTCGATCAAGGCTCGTGCTTGCTTCCCATTCACCATCAAGTCCACGTACATGAGCCCGTTGGATTTCTTGGCGCAGGAATCTTCGTACTTTCCCATCGCACTAATCCTTTGAAGTGAGCCCATCCGTGGTTGGTCTTCACCATCACTCGAGTCTTCGTCATACTCTTGGTGATAGTCGGCCAACGCCCCATCAAGACGTTCTTGAGCCCCTTTTGGCATCTTCTTGAACATAGCATTGAACTCTGCTTTGTTCGGACAATCGGCCATCTTGTGAGGACCCTTTCACACAAAACACGCGAAAGGTTTCTTCGCTGTGGAAGCAGTTGAGTTTCCCACCTTAGAAGACGAGCTTGAGGGCGAGTTCGTAGTGCTCGCCGATTGGGCTTGACTTCCTTGCGAGCGGAACCGACTGTTCCCAAATGAAATGGCGCTATTTTGTGGCCTTTGTCCATTGTACCCACTTTGTGACACACCAGTATTCCCCGTTGGTGCCACAACTTTTGGTGCCTCTCGCTCCCCGTGAAAGTCGAGCAAGCGTTCCGCAGCCGATATGGCCGAAGACAGAGTTTTGGGATTCTGCCTCATGACCTCTTGTTGTGCCCACCTCTTCAACCCATCAATGAATTCGAATGTCCTGTCCGTCTCGGACATTTCGGTAATCTCGAGCATGCACGCTGAGAATTCCCTCACATATTCCCGGATTGATTTGGTGTGCTTGATTTCCTTCAACTTCTTCCGAGCAACAAACTCCGTGTTCTCGGGGTAGAAGTGATCCTTCAAGATCCTCTTGAAGTCGGCCCACGATGTCACCGTAATCGTGCCCACATCGATTTCCTTGTACCTAGCCCTCCACCACATCTTGGCATCGTCGATTAGATACATGCTTGCCGTGACAACTTCCGCGTCTTCGTCGAGCCCAATTACTCGGAAGTATTGCTCCATATCGAAGATAAAGTTATCCACCGCTTTCGAATCCCTCGCCCCATCGTAGGCACGAGGTGGAGGTGCCTTCACCTTATGGCTCCACACAGATTTCCCGTCATTGGCCACCGCTTTCACGAGCGTGGCGCAAGTGTTCTCTAACATCTCGACCTTTCGATGCAGATGATTGATCTCTTCCTCCCGATCGTCGGGGATCGCACCACTGATCGCTTGGATGCGGGTGTCCATCCCGTCCACCTTCGTCTCAAGGTCACAAACCGTCTTTTGCAACTCCTCGAGGCTCGCGGCCATCCGCATAACGATGTCCTCGAGTTTGGGAAGCTTGACGTCGATTGTGTCCTCTAAAGCATCCACTCGGTCCTCGATTGTTTCGCCCATTTTCTCGATCTCGATGAACAAATGCGGCGTGCAGAAACCCGTCCGAAGACCGGGCTCTGATACCAAATGTCACGGTCCGGTACTTTTGCCGGATCGTGGTGCGCACCCTTACCCGTCTCAAGGCAAGATGCAAGCGACAAGGATCTTTGAACTAGTGATGGATCGCTCACTAGCACGTTACTCGGGTCTCGGCAACACTCGACAGGATACAACGAGAGCGTTAGGCTCTAGTGTTTGTCAGGCACTAGGCACTCGTAATCGGTCTCGGGGTGTGAGTCGGGATCCTAGTGTCGATCCCACAAACACGGCTTGTTAGTAAAGTGAAGGCTAAGAGTCGTTCACAACAAAGCAACAACAAGCAATACGAAGGCACAAGGTAGGAAGTAGATTTTCATTCACTAGTACTCCCTAAAGAGGGAAATTTGATTATTACATCCTGGTAGCATGAGACATTGATTTTACAAGTTTAGTTCAGAATAGCGATATACCTATTTATGGAAACCTATTCTAAAACTACTAAGAAAATACTTACTACAAATGTACAAGGGAAATGAAATTACATAAGTATAAATAAATCTAAGGGTTCGAAGTGTGCGGATCGTCACACCGGGCCAATGCTAGGTTGGTTTGGTGTGGCACTAACTCGGCCCACTAAATAGCAGGTCAGACTGGGCTTTCGTTATTTTTTTTTGGGTGTTTGGGCCGGGCCGAGGAAGTTGCAGCACTAGCCCAGCCCGAAGATGACATAGGGCTGTGTCCGACTGACCGGGCCACTGGAACTCGACCCACAAAATTTGGCTTGGCCGGGCCTAGTGATACTTTAAAATCTTCATCTATTGAAAATTATTCTATATAAGGATTGTTCATAGAGATGTCAATGGGGCGGGGTGGGTGTGGAGGAGGGGTAACCCGCACCCGTATCCGCAAACTATAATGCGTACCCACACCTGCCCCGCGGCCCGCAGCGGGTTGAACTTTTTGAACCCGTCCCCGCCCCGCGTGGACCTGCCAAATTACCTATCTCCTCACAAAATAATTTTTAAAAATATAAATCTTGAATCTAAAACATACTAGTCTCGTACTCTCATACATTTTATACAAATAAGTTTCCACAAAATGGTCTAACATTTAATTAACTAGTACACAAGTTTTTCAAACCACGAAATAGTTTGAGTATTAGCTTTTTTTTTTTTTTTGGGTTTAGGTTAAGGTATTTGGGTGGGTAAGAATTAAGAAGTAGATGAAATTTGTCTAGGTTTATGAAAAAATGGTTTAAGTTTTTTATTTAAGTTATAAACATTTTTATATATTAAAAATTTATCTAGGTTTATGAGTAAGGCGGGTATAAACGGAGCGGGGACATGCGAGGCGGGGCCGGTGTAGGGCGGGGTGGGTATGAGGCAGGTCTCACGTGATACCCACACCCGTCCCACGACCCGCGACGAATGACACTTTTGAAACCCATCCCCGCCCCACAACTCATCAATTCATTATCCACACCCACCCCAAGTGGACGAGATCCGCCAAAACACGCCCCACTGACATCTCTAATTATTCACTGTAAAATGTATACTTTGTACTACTGTACTACATACAGATGATACAACAGTACACCTACACATTCTATGTTTAGGACTTCTACAATCGACATCTAGGTTGCACCAAAACGGACACGGACACGGACACTGATACGACATGGACACGTGACACGGCATGCCATGATATTTAGGACACGGGACACGTCATTTAAATTTAATAAAATATATATTTTATAGTTATATGTGTGACTTTATTTTTGAAAAAATATTGAATATTAAATTTAAATAAGTGAAAGTAAAACTTACGTTAATTATAACTCATTTCCATTTCCAAAACCAAAAACCAACTTATAATCAATCTATTTCGACATCTCATTACTAGTCTAAAGAACATCATTTGTCTCCAATTCATCTTATTTCCCCACCAAATTCAACCATATAACAATTCTCGCCATTTACCTTAAATTCAACTTGAATCCGTTTGGAGGCATGTCCAAATACCATGGACACGGCTCAAAATACCATGGACACGTGCCAGACACGTGCCCAAATAAAAGATGAAAGTTAGACACGGCTGTACAAGTGTCCGACACGTTTTCACGTGTGTCCGACGAGTGTCGCGTCCGACACGGGAACGCCGATTAGGAGGAGTGTCCGTGCTACCTAGATCGACATCATAAATAATGAATGATAAACAACAACAAAAAAAAAAAAAAAAAGAATGAAATGAGATGACATCTCCGATTTTGTATAATTAGGCCGGCATTAAAGACAAACGAAAATACTTGGAAATTTTAAACGCTAGTATGGTGCCTCTAAATATTTAAAAGTGGTTTTCTGGCGTGTAGCCTGTATAAGAGCATTTTCGATGATAAGCTAGCTGCTACTTGCTACTAGCTTATTTTTGCCACCTCATTTTTATAAGCTACAACAATTTCAAGCTACAATATACTACAATGGTTTAACCAATTTACAAATAGCTTGATTGGACTCATTTAACACATTTCTCTATTTATTTATTCAATTTCCAAATTTTTAATTAAAATTAAAATCTTTATTAATTGGATCACTATTTTCCTATTGGTCATATTTTTTTTATGTGTCCATTTGAGCAACCAGCTCCATGGAGCTACTAGTTTAAAATTGTTTGAGCAAAGCTAGTCTACATGGATAACTCCTATGGTTGAGCTACTAGTTTGCAACTTTTTAAAATTGCAAGCAAATCCTTTTTACCAACCATTGGAGATGCTCTAAAAAAAATCCAAAATATGTTTTAATCCTAAAATTCTTGATTATTAAAGAACATGTTCAAATATATTTTATTTTTTTATTTTGGTGAAAAATGTTCATAATATGAGAATTGTTAATGATGTTACAATGAAAAGTTACATGACCGAATTTTTGTTTATACTAAAATTGGGTCGCATTTTTCGTTGAATATGTAAATTTATATTTAATTATTTAAGAAATATATTTATATTAATTTTTATAATAGAAAACAATAGGTTTTAGTTTAAAAAATGGTAAAAAACTTGATTTGTGCTTAATTGCACATTTTTGGAAAGTTATGGGGCTAATTTGCTACAAGTGAAACTTAAAGGGCTGATTTGCATATAGTTTATGAGTTATGGGGATAATTTCCTACATCCCCGCTTTAATTTATTATACTCCGTACTTGTTACTTTAGTTTCTTATACTCCATACTTAAAAGGTAACAGTTGTTTTATCACACATGTTGAGGCACGTTTTACAACGTAAATATTTTTAGTTACGCATTATTAAAAATTATAAAAATTTGACATTTTTATAACATTCATGATGATAAATCATACAAGATCTCACGTGACTATATTTTGTCTTATAGATTAAGAATGATATCAGAGATTACCTACGACTATAAATAGTGCCAAAAAACAAGTGTTACCTTTAATTTGGATGAGAGGCGGGTATGATTTTTTTCACATAGGTTTTTAACCTGGACAAGTGAGGTCCCCTTAGTATTCATTGAACATAAGACATGTCTATCCATTGATGAAGCGGCTTCCAAATTTAAATTCCGGACTAAAATTTTTTTAGCCATCAAAACATGAATTCAAAACACCCTTTTGAATCTATTTCGTACGAGTAATAAACATCGAGTTAATATTTCTAAACGGTCCTCAAGCACAATAGTACGTTACGATTTAAACACGATTACATTGTCTTTTCACAAATACGTAAGCGAGACGGTCTTACACAGGTAAAATGGATTCGTTTAATAACCACTTTTAGCCACTTATGATCCAGATACTTGGTCTATTTCATCCAAGAAAAAGAATTACATGCCTCCCGTAATCAACATCAAAAAGTCGAAAAAGTCGATTTGGTCTATTTCCACGGAGTTTGGTTATTCAAAACCCCAGAGATTTGGGATCTTTTGAACAAATTAGCCTCAAATTATTGGATCACAAAAGAATACAGAATCATTTTTTCTGAAGATAATAATACAATGCCAATCGCCATGTACAGAGTGTGGCAGAAACAACCGGCTCAGTCATTCTGACCGAGAACTGGCATATAATACAATACAACAATACAACATTTAAACACAAGGAGTCTCTTGTGTAAGGAAGATGCAGCTAAAAATGAATATATAGCAAGTATGAAAGGAGCACCGGCAAAGGTTTACCTGGCAGGTTAATCCTCGAGATCTTCAGCATCCTCTGCATCTACCATCTCTTCATCTGTAATATCATCATTGCCATCTAAAATATACCTTTCAAGTTCGTCCATTTCTTCATTATCATAACTGTAAAAACTGTCAGAGTGGTCCCACAGACCCGTCCCTAGCTCTTCTCCACGACATGCAACATGAAGGTAAGGCCGACTCCTAGCTAGGGCATCTACCATGTCCCTGTTCACGCTTCCGGTTACGCCTAACCATTTCAATCGCGGGAAGTATGGCTTCTTTAGCCACCGAAAGGAGAGAGCACTCACACGCCCACAATTGTAGAGATCTAGGATCCGTAAGCTGTTCCCGTGCCATCTATCGTCGTCGACTTGCATCGAGGCCAATGCCATGACTGACGTGTCACCAATGAGTGGACATTGTCTTAGACGAAGCTCACAAATAGGGGTTCGACTTTTTGCCAATAAAAGAATTCCGTTATCGGAGAGATTAGGAAGATTTGACAAATCTAATTCTTGCAGAACTGGCTTTGAAGAGTTACCAGTACCAGTGCCAAGTAATGCTGTTATACATTTATCAGTTAGTCTTTTGCAGCTTCTAACAGAGAGCGAAGTTAGTGAACTACTTGCCCTTTCCTTCAGGTATGAAATTCCAGTATCACTGATATCAGACCCATCTAGGAGTAATGACGTTAATTTGGGAAGAGTGCTGATTGATAGTAGTGCTTCATCCCCGAGGCTTCTGCAATCTCTCAAATCGAGAACACTAAGATCAAGATTTGATGTTAAATGGTTAACTGCTATATTGGTCAGCAGATTGCACCATCTCAGGCCAACATGGGTTAGGGCAAGAGGGGTTGCCGAGATATCAAGAAAAACAAGATCAGTGAGTTGAATTCCATGTGAAATCTTGATCTTGAATAGGTTAGAGCAAGAATGCAATATGGCCCGGAAACCGGTGTCGGTAACCCGACAAAAGCCACCAAGACAGATACTTTCCATGCTCGAACATTTGTCAGCCATTAGAAGGATTCCCAGATCATTGATTCGACGAAAGTAAGTAACAAGTAACTCTTGACTGCGAACAAGAGAAAGATGCTTCAGCTTTCCATGTGGGTTTATATGCTGAAGCCCATTGTTGGTTAGGTCAAACGTCACCCCTGGCTCAATGATGGGTGCATCTCGAAGATCGAGGTGGGTCAAGGATGTGAGATTCTGAGATATTGTACTGACCATGGTATCAGTGATGTAATCTACAGAAAGATTTAACTTTTGAAGATTTGGTAGTACAGATGGTTGCACATGTTGCAGAAACTGATCGGGAGCCGGGGTCAGTAATTCTGTCACCATCACAGATGAGATATAACTTATTTCGAGCGAAGTTAGCTTTTCCGAAGCCAAAGTCCATGCGCGGGCAAAATTATGACGAAGAAATGTTGAGACATCAAACATCAGATAGAGGGTCTACAGCAAAAGAAACACAAGTTAGGCAGGAATGCAGGACACAAATGTTACTGTTCTTTCAAGTTTTAACTAAATTATGTAGCCAAGACAAATCTTAAAAGTTATCACTTTAAAACACAAGGTTAGGGTAAA
Organism: Silene latifolia; assembly: GCF_048544455.1. Taxonomy (NCBI): domain Eukaryota; kingdom Viridiplantae; phylum Streptophyta; class Magnoliopsida; order Caryophyllales; family Caryophyllaceae; genus Silene; species Silene latifolia. Next base: position 18,594,374 of record NC_133536.1, read on the forward strand.
AACACAATGTTGATTTGTTTGTAGTTGGGATTAAAAGTTATCACTTAAAAACACAAGGACATAAATGTATGGTTAGTTGAACTTTAAGATATGAAGTTTCATCACGACAATTGAAGGATAAACACGCCTCACACAGTAGGACAAGCTTTCAGTAAAAAGGATATTATCTACAAACTAGTAGCCTTAGGAGATGCTCTACTACACATCATTATACCCATAGGAACTGGAGTGCTCTTAGCCTTCCTAATTGTCCAGATTTCAGTCCTAAGTTTACCTCAATTTGAGTTCCTTGTTGTCCGTTCAAAAAGACCTTAACAACTTAATTACTTCCCAGCATCTTGCACCAAAGCTACCTCAGAGAAACATGGCCTAAAACTGAGACCTCTTGTGAGTTGTGACAATAAAAAATTTTAATTTTAAACTCCTTGACGGTTCTTGTGGCAAATTCACGGTCCTTTCAAACGATACTCTTAAGTTTTCATCTTCCAGCTGTAATGTATACCTCCAACATTATAAACTAACACAAACCTTAAGATTACAACCAATTAATGGATTCACAAAATGGAAATGATTTTTGCTTCACTTCTAGCTATCTCGTGATAACCAGCATCGATCATTTGCAGCTGACGGTGTGGCTAACTAGGAAATTTCTTAACAGACGAGTACTACTCTTCTACAAGAAAATAGTCACAAGTTGATCCAAGAAATGCAAAGATGCATCAAATGACAAACTTAAGCTCCTTGTTTGCATATTGAGTCTATAACACTGAAGCATACAGAAGAACACAGGAACAAATTACTATAGAACCAACTTAATTGAGTTGGTTCCTCAGATCAACAGTCTTTAACAAGACCCCAGCATATGATAAATAAAAAATATATATTCAAAACAAATAAAAAAAACTCATGTGAATTTCACAAAGCATTAAAAAGCAACTCAGACGAGGACCCAAGCTTGTCAAAGTCAAACAACTAGATCACTTTGTATTTGTTATAGTAAATCAGAGAATTTCAAGCCAGAGTTAGCCAATAACTGCGCAAAAAGAGGCAGCAGATGTATCGAAAAGAAACTTCTGTCTTCTATATGAATTCAACTCAGTTTTGGTCATTTAAAGCAACAATATCATCTTTCGAAAAGCAATAGCAATGTGAATAGTTAGGAAATCCAAATACCTAGGCTGCTATAAATCCGATTAATAAATAAGATTAGCTAAAGCTTGTCTTAAGGCACACATATTAATTTCCCTAGCCAACTGAAAGAAAAAATACATAGAACACAATTGATACCAGTATATTTAACAGCCAATAATGGTTATTGCATGTGAATCCAATGATTTCATTGATTGCAAGGAATTTAGCTAGAAAAAAATCTGTCTCTCGGATCTTACAAGGATGTCTAAAGTAAAGGCCCATAACGCACCACCTACCCTCCTTTCACATTCTGTATTTTTGCTTCTGAGTTTTGATTTGTAAAGACATGTCTGTTATGTGTATCCGAATATTTTTTCTTTAGTAAAATAGAGCAGAAAACTTTCTTTAAAAGCAGCCGAGACAATTAGATTGGCATATCAAAATGGAAAAGGTAAATATTAATTACTTTTGAGTCTTGATACCAGGCCTATTGTCTCTTGGTACAACATATTCATTTTACAACTCTTGAATCTATAACGAGATTTATGAAACTCACTCACGAATCTAAGTTTCCTACACCCACTGACCCAAGCACGTGCATTCAAGTTGAACAATAAGAGATATAACTAGTGGGAAATATGAAAACGCATCTCAGAGCACATTTTAATGAAATCTTAAATTACGGAAAAATAAATTTGGTCAAGAAGAAATTCGCTAGGGCAGTTAGATCTTACTTCCAATTCTTGGCAACCTCTGAGTAACTCTTCCAGATCAGAAATATGAATTGCACGGCCTCTTTTGTCGCTCACCGAACCAAGATAGAGAGACCTGGAAGGGGGAAAAAGAAACAAGAAATGATGATATAACCTGAAAGTTAACCATTGCAATAGCAGAACTAACCGATGTGCAGAAAGGAAACGCAGGCTAAAACACAATGATGATGCAGCTAAATCAAAGCATGACTTTACAGGCTTACAGCTTAAGCAACAATTACTAGTTTACTACTCCTTCCTATTCACTATGATATTCCACATTGCTTTTGGGTAGTTTTAAAAAAGAATGAAACTTGTGGTGGAAAATGGAGGAAATGGAAAGTAAGAGAGGAAATGTGGGGTCACAATTCATAAGAACCACAAATTATAGACTAATAAGGAAAGTGGAAGATCTTAGTGAATTTGTCATTTTAGGAAATGTGGAAGATGTTAGAGAATAGAAGGGAGTACAAGTCTACAATCACTTTCCAGGATAAATTACAGTGATAACTGATTATAAGAGCCAGATCAAGAAGAGAGACTGTACCTGAGATCTCGACATTGTGTACCGATTTCAAAAAGCAGTTTGCCACTAAAATCATTGCAATTATGTAGAAAAAGCTCGTGCAACGAGGGTCGAACAAAATGTTGAATAGCAGAGTCATCAAGCCTACAACAGTCAACCTTGAGGCTATTCAAGTAAGGGTTTGGAGGCAGCAAAGGAGCTATCAGATCTATAGACGGCGCGACATCCTGAAACAAATGTTACACTAAATCAGACAAATAATTCTCAACAAAACTTTGGCGTCTAGACATTACAAACTGAATTATTGCGATATTGCCTGTTCACAAGATTATGCCTTTAAAACGGGACCCTTGTTTATCATATAACAAACCACAATCTTGCATCCAATTAGACCCAAACACAATCAAATGCGTCTAATTTGGCTACTTTATTGATCTAACTAGCAGACTGTTTCGCCCTGCTGATAGAAATTCCAAATTTCCAACCATATTTGAAACTCTGCACAGTCAAAGTTAAACCAAAACCTACCAACCTTCAACTATATTTCCCTCTCTTGTAACATCTCAACTCACCTTCCATTTCGAATAGAGGCAAAGACTCCCTATTCACTAATCTTTGGTTCTAGAATATGATAAAAAGAAAGAAAGAAATCAAAAATAAGTCACTGAGCTGACTGAGCTTCTTTTAATGGTAAAATAACCGTCAAGGCGTCAATCGATGCACTTTTGATGTTTACGTCATCTGAAAACAGCCTCTTTGGGTCGTTAACTAAGCGGCCACGTTGTAGTCAACTAGTCAACATCTCAACATCCAAAAAAAGAGATGAAATTTGGATTATGCTTAAGTTTTCTTCTGCTGAGCTAAATCCCACATCTACAACATCGAATCTACACACTGTAGCTAATCCAAGCTAAAAGCATCATATTTCGATCAAATTACCTCCTCCTCTCGCAAAATCAATCAATAATAATACAAAACTATATGAAATTTTTCCATTTTCTCATCAAATTGACAAATCTTTAACCAAAAGTTTGCTCTATTCAGCTAAATCAACTAAAATCAAATCTATGACATCAAATCTACTCACTTTAGCTAATGCAAGCTAAAAGCATCAAATTCAAGCATTAATAATGAAAACCCTTATGAAATTTTTCCATTTTCTTATCAAATTGACAAATCTTTAACCAAAAATTTGCTCTATTCAGCTAAATCAACTAAAATCAAATTGACAAATCAACGATATCGAATCTAATAACTGTAGCTAATGCAAGCTAAATTTTCATATTTTCTCAGCTAATTGACAAATCTTTAACCATAAATTTGCTCTATTCAGATGAATCAACTAAAAAAAGCGCAAATAAATCAAATCAAATAAAATCAAACAAAAATCAGAAGAACAAATAATCAATAGCAAGAAAACGGCGAAGATTGAGAAAGGGGGCTTACAAGGAGATGAACAGTAGGAAGGAAAGTAAGGATATGAGAAGCACAAAATTTGAAAGTACGACAAGTAGAAGCGACGGAACAAATGGAGGCCATATCTAATTTGGACATAATCGTGGCTAATAACGCCGACGGAAGTTGCTCTAAACCTACTACCATACTCTCTCCTTCTCCGTTATTTTCTTCCATGATTTTCTGGATTTGTAGAAGATTCTCGTCAATGGAGGTCTGGAGGAGATGAGCTGGATGATACGATCGAAGTAATTAACGAAGGAAGGAAGGAGGGAGGAAATTAGGAGATTACTTGTGTGATTATTAGAAAGAGTATCCGCTAATTGCTCTTTTTTTATGATAAAGAGGGGGGTGTTAATTGGATTCTTTCTCGGACTTTTTCGGTTGTAAAAAGGAAAAAATTTGACCTTTTTTTTTTTTTTTTTTTTTTTTTTTTTTGGTAAAGAGGAACTGGCAGCGGTAACCCTTTGATGCGCGGACTAAATAAATCCGTCATTCGAGAGTGACAGGCTTGAAGTCTATAACAATTCTTATATCCTACACTCATGTGTAGGATACTCTATACTCCCTTCCACTCCCCACTCATCCTCAACTTCCTCTTTTTTTTTAAAAAAAAAAAACAAAAAATTAACTTCCATTTTTAAGAAACAGTTACCACTATCATATTCAATTTAAGTGTTTTGTAGTATTGCATTCACGATATGACACTATCATATTCACTTTAATTTTAGTGAATATGACAATATTGTATAATGAATATGCGCTTTATAGTGTGATATTCACAATATAACACTATTATATTCACTTTTAGTTTAGTGAATATGACAGTATAGTTGGATGAATATGTATTATGTAGCGTGATATTCATCTCATGCCTCTATTATATTCACTTTTAGTTTAGTGAATATGACATTATAGTTTAGTGAATATGACTCTATTTGTTCAAATATATTGAACAATGACGATCTTGAACGTTTTATTCCAAAATCGCATAATACAAAATAATTTAAAGGAATAAAAATAATTATGTGATATGATATGAATATGTCAATTACGTGATGTGAATATATGAGAAAAATTGAAATAAATAACAAAATATATCAAATATGATCTCTATTTGTAGAGGAATAAAAATTATGAATAATGATATATTTTTTGTAATTTTATAATTTATTAAATTTAATAACTATTTATTATAAGAAAAGTTTAAAGGAGAGAGTATCATGCACCATACTCCTGGGTGCATGGTATAATTTACCTACTTTATACTCCCTCCCACTCCCCCACTCCCCACTCCTCGCTCATTCTCAACTTCCTCTTTTCTTTTTTTCTTTTTTTTTTAAATAAAAAATTAACTTCCAATTTTAAGAACCAGTTACCACTATCATATTCAATTTAAGTGTTTTGTAGTATTGCATTCACGATATGACATTGTCATATTCACTTTAATTTTAGTGAATATGACAATGTTGTATAATGAATATGCGCTTTATAGTGTGATATTCACAATATAACACTATTATATTCACTTTTAGTTTAGTAAATATGACCGTGTAGTTTGATGAATATGTTTTATGTAGTGTGATATTCATCTCATGCCTCTATTATATTCACTTTTAGCTTAGTGAATATGGCATCATAGTTTAGTGAATATGACTTTATTTGTTCAAATATATTGAATAATGACGATCTTGAACGTTTTATTCCATATCAAAACCGGATAATACAAAATAATTTAAAGGAATAAAAATAATTATGTGATATGATATGAATATGTCAATTACGTGATGTGAATATATGAGAAAAAATTAAAATAGATAACAAAATATATCAAATATGATCTCTATTTGTAGAGAAATAAAAATTATGAATATTGATATATTTTTTATAATTTTATAATTCATTAAATTTAATAACTATTTATTATAAGAAAAGTTTAAGGGAGAGAGTACCATGCACCATACTCCTGGGTGCATGGTATAATTTGCCAGTCTATTAGCCATAGACTCAACCCTCAATCAATCAATCTATCTATCTATCTATCTATCAATCTATCTATCTATCTATATATATATATTAATAAAGGAAGCTTTTTTCGAGCGATTATAGAGAGTCCACCAATTATACGCTACTTAAATAAAATAAAAATATCTTTTTACATTAAGATATATATTAAACATGAAATTTCCTATCAGTTAATAGTTTAATACATACAACAATACTACTCACATTAGAATACAAGTATGTAGTCAAATTCTATCGTAGGTTTAATTGATTAGAATTAGAAATAATTAATATATATAAATCATGTCATGTATCATGATGTATGTGCCCTCCTTAATCTTTCGATGTCCCCCTACCCCATAACTTATTTTGCTATCCAATATTAGTTTGTATGCATTACATTTATTATTTTGTCACACCTTATATGCTTTTATAGTTTTATACGGAGTACTTTGATTTGATTTGAGGTTTAAAATTGTATTCTTATGAATTTTCAGGATACAATAGTATGGTTGAATTTGAATCATTGGACCATCAGCAACACGATTCATATTTTTTTAGTATCACAACAATGATATTGACGGTAAGTTGGTACGCTCTCTCAATTCATATTTGTTCAATATCACATCACAACAATTATATTCACGATAAGTCGGTACGCTCTCTTATTAAAAACATCTTTTAAATTCTTTTTTGTATTAATACAACATTATATAGTGCTACATAATGATGTTATTAATCTTATACTCCTATAATAAACGTTGTTCATTCTTGAGGTTATTGATTTTTCTTTACAAACTCCCTTTTTTTTTTTGAAGAATACAAACTCCTTAGTTATTCTCCACCAGCACATGACAAGAGGAGGTAAAAGTTTCGTTTTCTTCATGTATCATCTCATTAATCCAAATTTTGACCATTTGTTTATATTTTTGCAGACAGATTTTCATTGTAACAATTTATCGTAGCCGAGAACAATTTGGGCGCCAAATAAAACTGACTGCATTATTATATTTATTATGGGTGTTTTTTTTTTTTTTTTTTTTTTTTTTTAATAATGGTTCATATATATTCGTCTTATCCAAATAGAATTTTGAGACTCAATTATTGGTATGGTGTAGAGGACGATAAATTTCAGTATCAAAGTATTTGATCGATATCATGACTAATGTTTGATGAGTTTTCGACGGTTTTTTAATGTTCAAATTTTCGTTTTTTACCTTTTATTTTATTATTATGTTAGAAATTGAAATTTATTAGGAATTAGGCCTGTTAGGGCCGGCTGCCATTAGGGTTAGCCAAATTAGGATTAAAGTTTCATTACAATGAAAGGTATTATAATACCCTCACCATAATGGAACTTTAGTCCTAATTTGGCTAACCCTAATGGTAGCCGGCCCTAACAGGCCTAATTCTTAATAAAATTAGCCATGTGATCATATATAAATCTTTATTTGAATAGGATATTTTTGGGTTTCATGTCCATTGGATTTGAAGTCCATGTATCTAGCATATTCCGTATTACACAAGTCACTGCATGTGTAGTAATGCAGTACTCTCGATTACCTGTCATGATGAATATAAAAGGTAAACAAATAAATGAAACGGAAATAATATCTTTGTAGCCCATTAGTTAATGTAGTATTTTTGTAGCTCATCCGATCCTATCCCCATCACGTTTATGCTGTGTTAATGACGTCGTATTATTAATTATTAATAAGCAAATTAATCTTTTTGGTTTTGAAGGGAAACTACAACGTAATCTTGTGATTACCTTATGATAGAAGTATTATACTAATACCACTTTGTGTTTTGCTAAACATATTGAACCGAATGTATTTTGACTTGAGTAAGCTCCTTCAAACGGAGCTTTTGAGAGCAGGCTTTCCTTTCCAGTAATACGGGCCATTATTTTCACCCGAATAACGGTTTTAATAGACTGTAATAAAAACAAAGAATTTGAACACATTAACAACACTATAGATGTAATGTGTTATTCCTTTTGTTTTCCTCTTTTAAAAAAAAATTGTTTATCTATAGACTCCATTATGAGAATTTAGTGTATATCTTCATAGTTCTTATTATATTTGTTCTTTCAAATTTTTTTTTTCAATTTAAGACTTTTAATCAAAAATATATGGATGTGAAAGAGTTCATCTTAAAATATTGTAAAAGGAAAACAACAATATTCACAAATTCATGTGTAAAATAATAAGCAACATTATAGATATATAATAGGAATAAGGGCATCTTAAATAATCCTTTTGAAATTAATTTCCACGTTTTGCAATAAGGGCATTGTTATTTCTTATAGGTGGTTTATATGTGTTGTTATAATAGGAATCCGCAGTTGCATTAGGTAAACTTTTGAGTACATGCAATAACCTGTAAATCACGTATATCAGATCAACCACCCGGAAGTAATAGACTTAAAGTGCAAAGGGCATCGTCTCAAACCATAATTAAAATCTTCATTAGTTGCTTAAGATTAAGTGACAATTTTATAGAAATATTTTGGAAGTAGTGTATCTTTGATTGTTATACTAATTAACTAATTAAGGTAGACCACATTTTACATCTAGGGTGGCTTGGAGCCATAGTTTCGAGATATTAGAATTTTACTTTACTACGAGTCCTTGAAGATAAGACGATATAACATTAGACCCGTGCATCGCACGGGCATTAAATCTAGTATATATATAAAAGAGGTTTTTTTCAAAGCACGTGGTCGTCTCCAAGTTTTTCGAAACACTTCAAATAATAAATTATAAATATAATCTAAAAAGATAACATAATTTGTAAAAATTAATCTAAAAAGATTTTTTGATAAATTCTATCTGATTAAGATGATAAAGTTACATTAGTTACAAACACTAGCACGCCTATATATAAATTATCGTTATCGTATATAAGAGGGTATTTATACTCTTTTTTATTTTCCTGCAAATTGCCTTGATGACCAATGCGCTGCACGAACCTTGAGATACAAAGCTCAGCTGGCAGATCAAGCACTACAACTACCACTAATGCACGCCTACATTAGAGCTACCAAGCTTGACAAACTCAGCAAGTATGAAATTTATTATCCATGAAAGGGATCAAAGAAACACCATCCTCATTTGGCATAGAGGAATTTACATACAAGTGCGAGCCCATAACAACGCTTCTCGACTGTGTCCTTATTAGAGAGGATGAGAATAGAGTTGCTTCCAGGAGTGGGAATCAACCTGCAAGAAGTATGATGACAGAGTACCGGCTGTTGTAATAGGTGCGTACTTGAAGCAAGACATGCTCGAGGAGGCTGAACTTTTGCTAAAGGATACTACAAAGAAAGCAGGAAATGTATTATGCTCGCCACATGTCAAATTCATGAATTACTACTTTGAAAAGGGTCAGACCACTACTACAAATACAGGCAACCACAACGGCCCTTTAACAACGCTTATTCACGAAAATCATCAAAACACGTTGTAGAATTTATTTCGCGAATTTTACCAAACTTAATTACAACGGTTATGTGTTGTTAGCTGTTGTTATTTGTTTTAACAACGGGTCATACTTAAACAACCGTTGTTAATGAAAAAACTAATAACAACGGTTAAATTTTAACCGTTGTTAATGGTTTGGCGCCAAATTAGTGAAAAGTAATCACAACGGTTATATTAGAACCCGTTTTTAATACTTTTTAACAACGGTTGTAATCTCAATAACCGTTGTTATTAATATTATGAAAATCTTAAGAACAACATATTGCTTTATTCTGCTATACGCTACAAACACAAACACAAGCTAATACTGCTACTATATCATCCTCCATTCCTCCCTGATCGTCTCTCTGTCTTCATCTCCGTCACTGTTGTCACGTCTTCTCTCCCTCATCGCGCGTGTTTATCAATCAGGTATATATATGTTTCTTAGCAACGCTTATTATAACTAGATATAGGATTTTTTGGGTTATTATCTAATTTGTTGATAATTTAGCTTAATTGCTTTCCTGAATTTCGTTTATTTGTTTGCCTATTATTGTATTTTCTGAATTAGTTGCCTATTATTACGAATGTAGAATAATGACTCGAACTTGGATGATTGATGCAAATATGAGTGACCGCACCTACAAGGATGGTTTAGCTGAATTTTATGAATTCGTTTCGAACAATTTGAATGGTTCTTCTAGTATTGCATGTCCTTGTGAAAGATGTGGTAATATTAGCTATATGGCTTTTCTGGACGTTAAAATACACCTAGAAAAGTGGAGATTTAGTCGATCCTATACACTTTGGATTTTTCATGGGGAATCATTAGAGGAAGAGAATAACTCAAGAAGATGATGTTGATGTACACGAAAGGCTAACGATGATCCCGAGTTTGCCGAAGTTTTTTGAGTTGGAAGAGTTGGAAGTAGAGAAGTTGAATGTTGGGTCTATAGATAATGAAGAGAATGATGATGAGTCCATTGCTTTTGAAGATGTAGGTGATGACACTAGTAATTGGGATGACCTTAACAACATGTATGAGAAGTTGTGTGAGTCCAAGCACCTCTTTATCCTGGTTGTAAGTTCACAAAAATGTCGGGTGTGGTGAAGTTGTATAATATCAAGGGGGCAAATGGGGTGAGTGACACGTGTTTCACTAGTTTTTTAGCCTTAATAAAGGAGTTGCTTCCAGATGGTAATGTTCTACCCGTTAAGACATATGAGGCGAAAAAACTAATAAGAGGAGTGGGTATGAAATATGAGAAAATACATGCATGTCCAAATGATTGCATATTGTATCGGAAATTATATCAAAACTTAACCAATTGCCCTAAATGTTTGGAGTGGCGTTATAAGGATAAGGAAGGGATCCCGGCTAAGGTGTTGTGGTATTTTCCATTGATACCAAGAGTCATAAGGATTTATGCGAATCCCGATGATGCAAAAATGTTAACTTGGCATGAAACAGAAGAATAAATGATGGAAAGCTAAGACACCCTAAGCAGATGGTAAGCAATGGAAATCGTTCGACGCTAAGTATCCCGAGTTCGGCAATGAACCTAGAAACTTACGTCTAGCGCTGTCCACCGATGGAATGAACCCACACGGAAACATGAGTAGCCAACATAGTACTTGGCCAGTAGTGTTGGCTATTTATAACTTACCTCCATATGTGTGCATGAAAAGAAAGTATTTGATGTTGTCGTTGTTAATTTCCGGCCCTAAACAACCTGGAAATGATATAGATGTATATTTGGAACCTCTTCTAGATGATTTGCGATTGTTGTGGGATAGTGGGATAGAAGTATTTGATGCATATAAGAACGAAACTTTCAATTTGAGAGCGATGTTATTGTGTACAATATCCGACTATCCGGCTTATGGCGACCTTTCTGGGCACACAGTTCATGGGAAAGAGGCTTGTCCATTGTGTGGGGAGGATATCGAGTCCGAATACTTGAAGTCTTCTCGTAAGTATGTGTATATGGGAAATAGGAGGTTCTTGTCTCATGACCATTGTTATCGCAAGATGCTGAAAGCATTCAATGGAAGACAAGAACTTCGTCAACCTCCTAGAATTTTGAGTGGGCATGAAGTTTATCAGAAAGTAAAGCATATTGAGATAGATTATGGGAAGAAGAGCGGCTCTAAATTGTCTACTCGTGGGTATAAGAAAAGATCCATATTTTTTGATAAACTTCCATATTGGCCTGACCGGAGGTCGACATTGCCTCGATTTCATGCACATTGAGAAAAATGTATGTGATAATATTATCAATACCCTTCTGAATGTTCCCGGTAAAACAAAGGATAACGCCGCAGCTAGGGAAGATATGAAAATGATGGGTATTAGGCTAGAGTTGGCACCACAGAAGAGAGGTAATCGTACATTTTTACCGCCAGCGGCTTTTACCCTTTCACGGAATGAGAGAAAAGAGTTCTGTGCATGCTTGAATGGAATTAAAGTGCCACATGGTTATTCGTCGAACATCAAAAGCCTAGTGTCGATGCAAGACCTAAAACTCACCGGGTTAAAGTCACATGATTGTCACACTTTGATGCAACAATTACTACCTGTGGCTATTCGTTCCATTTTACCCGAAAAGGTAAGATATGCTATAACTAGATTCTGTCTCTTCTTCCAATCCATATGCGAGAAAGTCATCGATCCCGATGACGCGGATTCATTGCGGACCTCGTTTGTAACCTCTCTTTGTCAATTGGAAATGTATTTTCCACCCTCTTTCTTCACTATCATGATTCATCTGACCATTCACTTGGTTAGGGAGATTTTGTACCTTGGGCCCGTGTACTTGAGATACCAGGATCCTTTCGAAAGATTGATGAAAGTCTACAAGGACTATACATCTAATCGGTATCGTCCGGAAGGTTGTATTGCTGAACGCGCTATTTTAGACGAAGCTCTTTCATATTGTTACGCTCATCTCTCCCCTGAGGAGTTGATTGGCGTTCCTAAGAATCGTCATAGTGACTGGATGACCGGAAAAGGTATTAGGGGCCGGGTTGAAAAAATTGTGACACGTGAAATGTTGCATTTAGCACACATGTATGTGCTAAACAACGAAGATGAGGTGCAACCTTATATTCAACAACACAAAGATGAGCTCAAATACGATCACCAAAACAAGACCGAGAAGTGGATTGCGAACGAGCATACGAAGACGTTTCCGTGGTGGTTTAGGAATATTGTCTTACAAAGATGTACGATCAAACTGGTGATGACATCTCTCCTAGGTTACTACGTCTTGGTTTAGGTCCAAATGCCAGGGTCACCTTTTACAACAGTTTTGCCATTAATGGATATACTTTTTACACCCGCGAGCAAGATGAGGTGAGCACAATGCAAAATAGTGGTGTGAGTTCTGAATTTGAGGCAATGCACTTTGCTACTTCAAAAGATAAAAAGCCTATTTGGGGAAAATGCCTTTATTATGGTGTTATTCAAGAAATATTGGTACTAGATTACATTGATTTCACAATGCCTTTGTTTCGATGTAATCAAGTTGATAACAACATCCATTGTGTCCGAAAGGATAAGATGGGATTTACGTTGGTCAATCTGGGTAAGGTTGGCAATAATAAGGATGATCCTTTCATAATGGCATCCCAAGCTAAACAAGTGTTCTATGTCACCGATCCTATGGATAAGAAGTGGTCTGTTGTACTGTCTATAAGGAAAAGAAGGAGTAGTCCATCCGATAATGATGATGATGATCAGGATGTCGTTTTTGAGGGAATGGATCAGTCTACCACTGTATCTTATTTCGACGATGTTGACACTGATCATGAGGACACTGAAAGCATCTATATGCGTGATGACCATGGTGAAGGTATTTGGGTTAACGAAGAAACTATGACATCCAAGAAACGTCCCCGATCCTGAGATAGTTCATCAGGACACATACAGTATATGCATGCATGCTGGTGTAAGTTGTCTTATTTTCTTGATCTTATTATTAGATGTGGATGCTGGTGTTGAAATTGCTGAATAATGTATTGTTACAGGTTTGGACTGTAATGGAATTACAGTAATTTTTTTTAAAAAAAAGAGGTTCAACAATAACAACGGTTATATTTAAATTACCCGTTGTTAATACTTTCAACAACGGGTGTAGTACCTCTACCCGTTGTCAATTATTTTTTTGACGTATTTCATTTTGGCGCAAATTTGGTGAAAATATATTACAACGGGTATATGTTACCCGTTGTAATAAACTTTTGACAACGGTTGACTTTTATTGACCCGTTGTTATTAACATATAACAACGGTTCTTATTTGAGCACCCGTTGTTAATAGTTTGTCTTAATAAAAAACTAATATAGAAACCCATCCAAAGATGCCATACACAAACTAACACACACAACATTATTACTCCAACCGTTGGTATCCTGTGTTAATCCTTCTCTCTTCCTCGCTTTTTACATTCTCGTCGCCCGCTTTAAAACCCGAATCCGTTGCCTTCCCTTATCATCCTGCTCGTTCTCTTTATCATCATCATCAACAAGTATGTTCACTTTAATTTTGTGTTTCGTCATTAGGGTTTTAAGACGATCATCTTGTTTCTTTTTTCATGCATTTGTTTGTTTTTCGTCTTCTTTGTTATCTTTATCATCCCGCATCATCTACTTTACTCCTCTTATCCGGGTTTAGGATTTTAGAAGCTCAATCTGTTGTTTTAAGTTTTCATTCCTATTAGGGTTTAGGGTTTTAGATAATACTCGCATGTACGTTGTTAAGTTGTTCATATCCAGATATATCATTCATATTTGGTTTTTAGGATTATCATGGGTGAAAAACGTAAAAGAAGTCAAAAGAATAATGAGCCTGGTGATAATAAGCCTGGTGAGAGGGGTGCTACGAAGTGCAAGAAAGTCCTTGCGACTATAGCCGCTAAAAAAGTTCTCGAATAACATGGAGTGAGAAGGGTTTCCCTCTTTGTCCAAATGCGGGTCTTTTCTCCAATTGGATTGGTGCTTGCACAAGACAGTTTGTGCCTATCCATTTAGAGGATGTTAAAAGTTTGAATCCAAAGTTGGCGGAGTTATACTTGGCTCGTATAAAGGAAGGCTTTATTATACCCGATGAAAGTCATGATGAGTATTTAATGCATAAGGCAGCTGATGTCCACAGGCAGTGGAAGTGTGGCGTTGCTAGGGATTGGTTGTATGTGGACAAGGCAACGGGGGAGATGCGTAAAAGCCCACCGGAAAACAAGTGTCCCACCATCAAGCAGGAAGAATGGGATCTTTTCAAAAAGATGATAACTACTGAGAAGTTTCAGGTTAAATATCCTCGCCTTTTAACGATTTACCTATCATTTTTTTAATTAATGAGTCCTTTATATAATCTTTTTATTATCTCATCTACTTGCGCTTTTATATAATTATTTGAAGGCCGTTAGCAAAAGAAATCGTGCTAACATTTCATGCAAGAAGGGGAAATTCTATGGTTCTCGAGGCGATTCTGAAAAGATAGAAGAGGACCTCGTAAGTAGCATGCATTATTGCCCTGTGAGACTTTATTTTTTTAATCACACTTGGACTTGCATTGATACACATTTACGTGTATAAATGTTACCATGTTAATGTGTAGGTGGCAAAGGGAGTGAAAGAGGTGGATCGGCATGTAACTTATAAACATGGGCACACGCCTAAAGGATCCCTGGTGTCGCATGACAAATACGATGTGGAAGTTTTGGCCAACATAGTAAGCATTATTTTATTAAGACGAGTTCATTACTAACTTTATTATTTTAGTCACAAATATAATTTGAAGTTTATTTAATATATTATAGGATAACGTATTGAAAGAGGTAGAAGAAGGGAAATTCACTCCCAGTGGTCGTAATGACGTTCTTGCTAGAGCGGTCGGCCGAACCGAACATCCAGGTCGTTTGAGGGGCGTCCCGTTACGGGTTGGAGTAACGAAATATTATGGGAAAACTGCCCAGATAAAGAAGAAAAGGAAGACTAAGTCCGAGAACGCTGACATGGTAACATTTATTCTATTATTTTCATTTAAGTTCAATTCACATGTTATTGTTGGGATAAAAATTGCCGACACATTACATTCTTGGCAAGCGACTTGATTAATGGCATCCGTACTACTAAAGCTGAATGTTGGAGGTAAGCTTTCCGAAGAAGAAGTGAAGATGATGGAGGATGTCATTTCTAAAGGGGGTAATAATAAGGTACAACAGATTGGTGAAGAGGCCGCTACTACCTTGGCAATACATGAGAAGGAAGTATCGGTCAACGAGATTCAGAAGATCGGTACCTAATAATGCTTCTTAAGTTGTAACAACTAAAGCCGATCAGGTACCTAATATACTTCCTTATTTTTCTTTTGTTTTTTTTTTGGGTAAGATCGGGGTGTGTTCACCGCCAACTTCGACATGGTGCCATTGAATTGGTTAATTTTATTAGGTAAATAATGGGTCCGAAAAGGAGATGCAACTTGATGAGAAGACGGTGATGGAAAACAAAGATACATCCCCTTCAAGTCGGTTCCTGTTTTCGATAAGGTATGCATGAAGTGTTTAATTAGTTAAATTTATATGAATGCTGAAGTTTGTGCAAAAATCGGCCCGAGACAAAAGCGTTTTTGCAAAATGTTTTGAATGTTTGAAGCGTTTTTGCAAAGATATATATAATAATGTATATGTATGTGTATATTCTTCAAAGCCGTAAACAATAGGCCGGTTATTCTTGCTGACCCTAATAGAATCGAAAAGCCACATGTGCGTGTTGGCGGGGTCTCGTAGAAAACAAATCTGCAGCCGAAATCGTAGTTATTCATGGCGAAAAACTTTTGCCGAATCATACAATAGTAGAGATAACTACAGTCTTTCCAGGCCATGAAAACTTTCCACCGCCTGTCCCCATTCGTGACGACATTACCATTCTGGGAGATGCGCTTGGAAGTTTCATCCAATGGCCTAATACTCACATCTACTTGGCGAAGATGTCTCCGCCGCCTCCTTTGAGCGAGCGGAAAGCGATTGGGGTTAGAAGAAATACCTTTATATATATATATATGTGTTACATTTTTAATTGTTGAATGTTTTTATATGTTAAATTTATATGTTATTTTTTTTTGTAGGGAACAAAAAAGGCGGCTTTGGCGGATAAGCCTAAGTCCACGACACATGCCAACAACCTCGACTTCACAACAACTTGATGAGGTATGTATTTAATTAACTTCTCCATTTTTTTAAAAATTAACCTCGCCCCTTTATTTATATTTTTCTGTATTTATAAAAAGCATGGTAATTTTGTGTAGGGGACAAAAAGACCGATAAGCCTAAGTCCCCGTCTTACTCGCTACTACTACCTCATCATTGAAAGAGCGGGTTGACGAGGTATTTAATTAAGTACGCTTTTATTTTTATTACTCCAACTAGGATATGTTACCTTTGGATTTTTTATTATTTTAATTATCTATACTACATGTGTAGGCTGGTGGTAGTAGCACCACATCAAAGACTCATTCTTTCCCTAGTGAAAGTTAGGAGTATAAACTCCACAAAATATAAAGGGAAGGATTACATGCAAAAAGTAAGAACGGGGACGATGATGAGACTCAGTATGAGGAGGTCTGGCCATCGCATAGCCTCCGAGCAACTGATAATTATTCCGCTCGAGGAGGATATTCTAGGGGTTGAGCGCCAAGCATGCATATCATGGGATCTGCTAGCCGTATGGGCTGGACTAGACCAGATTGATATAGCACACATATTTGTTTGGATGAAGTAAGTTTCTTAATAAATAATTTCATAGTCTAATATTCTGACTACTAGTATAGGTAGATAGTGTTTTAAATACCGGAATTAATACCGTAATAATGTAGGATATTGCAAACCGTAGTGATCCCCGAGAAGAATATTCCATCTGATCAATACGGATTCATGTGCCCCTATGTTTTATCTTTATTTATTCCGGATTTCTCGTTCGAACAACGGGTAGATTATATTGCTCAAAGAATTGGCGACAACCAAGAAGCTGATTTTTGGCGTTTATAATGAAAAAGGGTAATAAACAAATTAATATTACGTTTCCCCCTACAATTGCATTTTCATAACTAATATATGTACTTGTTAATAATGATGATGTCTCTTGATGTAGGACTCATTGGGTGCTAGCAGACCATCATGCCGACAAAGAAAAAGTTTTCTACGGTTGGACTCTTTACATCATCAACCAAGCGAGACTTTTAAGCACTTGATTAATATGTAAGTTTATAATATTGATTTATTTATAATAACATTTTCAATTTTTATTTATAGAAAAAAGCTCTTTCATATTTTTGCCCCTAAAAAATTAGTTTCTGCCTCCTTTTTTATTTTTTAAAAAAAGGGCCTTTAAGAAGAAAAGAGCAAACGAGGAGGATCAACCCACGAACGATTCGATGTTGGCCCCGATTTTTTACGATAACAGGGGTACGTGCTCAAATACAATAACATTAAGTGCAAAATCTGTGTTTAATACTAATACAATACCTAAAGTTCAAGATTCTGATGTGAGCCTTCTCTCGTCTGTTTTTTTTATGTAATAATAGGCCCCTCGCCAGCCAGATAGCATACAATGTGGATACTACGCTTGTCGGTTCATGTTGGAGATTATTAGGCGAAGATATCTCGTTATTCCAGAAAGGGTTAGTAATAATTTAAACATGTGTTTATTACTTTTTTTTAAATTAGAGCTAATGTTGTCTTGCTTGCTGCTATATATATACCATGATGTTGCTAATGTTGTCTTGCTTGCTCGCTATATATACCATAATGTATTCTCTTTGTTTTTTTTCCGCAGATGTAATCAACCACCACAACAGTTGAGCAATACTCAAGTATAGATATAGACGAGGTAAGAGACATGTGGGGCAACTACGTCTTAGAATATATATAGATAGAAATGCATGATACTATACTCACAGTTTAGATCAGCTTATTAGTAATTTTTTTGTTGAAGTTAGGGAATGATTAATTAGTTCATGTAAATTCAACTCCTTGTAATTATATATATATGATGCTGCTGTTGTATGTGGTTGAATTGAATCTATTGAGTTCGATGAACCCAAATATGATTTATCTTTGGTCTTTGGTATATGGTGTTTCTTGATATATGCAGGTTTTTGAATGGCATGAAACAAATTTAATTTTTCAGAACATTAGGTGTACGTAATAAAAACGGTTACTAAAAAAAACCGTTGTGAATACCTTTCACAACGGTTAATAAAAATAACACCGTTGTGAATGACATTTACAAATACCACAAGATAATATTCAACAACAGGTTTTAATCAAAGAACCGTTGTTAAAAGTATTCACAATTTTGGAGGTAAAATTACAACAACGGGTATTAAACAAAGAACCGTTGTTACTAACAATTTCAACAACGGGTATTTAACATAAACCCGTTGTCAAAAGACTTCATAATTTTGGAGGGAAAGTTACAACAACGGTTATACATACGACAACCGTTGTTATATTATTCCCTCCAAAATTTTGAAACACTTTCCACAACGGAGAACACCCAACAACAACGGCTTTTAACCGTGGTGAATACTTTAGACAACGGTTTCACTAAATAAGCAAACCGTTGTAAATACCTTCTACAACGGCCGCTTTAACAACGTCCGCTTTTTTATTTTACAACGGTTTTTACCCGTTGTTATAGGCTGTATCTGTAGTAGTGGACGGAGTGTGCACTGAAACATATGGAGGCTTCCATTGTCTCCAAATGGAAACCAGTTGCGGAGAAGCTTGTTCCTTGGTTCCAGCACTTCAAAGATCAGAAAGATGTTGATGGTCTAGAGAAATTTTACCTGTTGTTAAAGAGAGTTCAGCCTTGGACACAAAAGCTTATTTATGTCTCCTTGAGATATTTCTAGACGAGGAAAACCAAGAGGCATAATTTATTTAAATTTATTGTAAATATTATTATACGGAGTAAGTATGGATTTGCAAAAAAAGTAAAACACAACCTGTTTAGATGTGTAGCCCGATCTCTAGGATTAATCGATGTAGATGTAGATTGAGCTAATCCCTTTTTGGAGTTCAAATCTGAGCCGGTAAGCAAGACAAAAGGGAGACATACAACGTGGGGTCAAAATCTTGATAGCTAGACCTGGATGGATTGAGCATAGCATAACTATATGAAAATAATGATTCAGTGCCTGATATGCGTGAACGGATAGAGGAAGATGGCATTATTGTTACTCCCGAGCTTGAGGAGTTGCTTGAGCGGGTTTGCCCTATTGTTAGATCTATCTTTGAATATATATCACACTTTATTAAATTGTGTTTGTATTTCTTTAGATCGTCTTTGCTTTTTTTTTTTACGTTCAAGTATATTGTTTAAATCTTATTCTCCTATTCCGTATCTTTCTTTTACTTTTAATCGTATTCTTTCTTAGCTTCCTACTTTCTTTTACTTTGATCATATTCTTACTTGGTACTCATATTCATAAGTTGCCGTTAATTGAGTTTTATTTTTGAATCCTACATAAGATAAATCTCCAAAGAGTCATATACATGGACAACTATAACATTACTTTTTTAACTACCTAATAAAATATTAAATATAAATTAAAATTATGCAAATTCTATCCGATCAAGGTGATAAAGTTATTTGTAGAACACGATTTTTATTTTTAATAATAAACTCAGCTGAAGGTAATTATTTTTGAGCTAATAAAATAAGAGATATAATAAATTACAAAAAAGATTGAGTTTTATTTTTGAATCCTACATAAGATAAATCTCCAAAGAGTCATACACATCGACAACTATAACAAGAGTAACGCTCTACTTTTTTAACTACTAATAAAATTTTAAATTTTAAATTAAAATTATGCAAATTCTATCCGATCAAGGTGATAAAGTTATTTGTAGAACTATCACCAAACTTGTGGGAATTTTATCCAATTAAGATGACAGAGTTATATTACTATATATAAACTTTAAAAGTAAAAAGCTAAAATGATAAGAATTTTAAAACAATTGTAGACCAATCAAATGAGTTGGATGGCTCGGCTGCTAAGGCGGTTCATACATGTTAAACTCGAATACGGGTTAGACTACAAAACTTAGATAATTACACATGAATTTGATGCAAGGTTTTCTAGACCACTCAAACGAGCTGGATGGGTCGGCTGCTGAGGCGGTTCATACATGTTAAACTCGAATACGGGTCAGACTAAATATGGGTGGGCTTATACGGGTCACGGGTCGAGGTAGAAGCAGAATACATGTCAAAATATAGATTGGTATGGTAGATTTTATTTGTCAAAAACAATCATATTCAATAATAATAATAATATTATAATTAATATTACTTACCATACTTATAGTGAAAAATTTATAAAAATTATATTAATTTAATAAAATATATAAACTTGAATTTTCAATTATTTTTGTAATTTAAAATATTTAAAATAATAATAATTTCTCATTATTCTTCAAATATAACATATAACATACTCCGTATAATATATAAGTATTAATATTGAATTAGTCAAGACTTTTATTTAACTCATTAGTTATTTATTATACGAAGAAAAACTTACATTTTCCAGATGTAAAAAAAAAAAAAAAAAAAACTACATTTATACAAGCTCACCTACAAACAGAACACTATTTAGTTACCCGTGCATGACGATTATAACTTTTATATACACAAACCATAAAAAAAAAGGTTAATTTATTTGTATATACTCATATTCTAAAAAAAATGAAAGTAAACATAACTTCAATTGCGAAGATACAATTAGAGACTGTCAATATTATAACCCGTACAACGTACGGGCACAAAATCTAGTATTCTATAAGTTTGCTCTTGAAAAGGCGCTTGAAGTTTAAGTCCCTCAGAAATTTTCACCCAGGTTTTAACCACTAGATTTCATCCTTTCGAGCAAAAAAATGTCGGGTAACACCCAATTGTCCAACACAAGTTTTGTTCAATGTTATAAGATGTTACATGTACATATATTATAAAGTTACAATGTACATGGTGGAGTTCAATGAATTATATTTTGATTCATTGTATAGCTATGGACAAAGGGGACTAATGTCTTTATGAAGATGTTAGTACATGGAATTTGTTCCATAAGCTTTCCTATATAAAGGATGGTTTTCATTTAGAAAACAACAAAACAATATCTCACAACAAATATCAAACAAGGTGACTTAGCTTGGTAGAAAATAGCAAGTCAGGTTTGAGGGTGAGAGACAGTATAATGGGTGTTTTTATACAATAATTTAGAAGGTTATTCTAGGGGTTATATTAGTGGCATTGACTAATATTACTGGAGGGCTAGAAGTTGTTATCTTATATTATAGTGGGTTTCGAATTGGTATTAATTCGGGACGGTTACGTTGTACTGGTACTATATTATTATAGTGGATTCTAGTATTTTTGGCTAGTGGGTTTTACTTCCGATTTGGAAGGTTTTGCCTGGGTTTGACCCTAAAATACCGCCGCATCTTATTATTGGTTACATTTATTTACTTTTATGGTTTACTTGTCGATTGGTTGCTTCCGTTGCGCGTGGGAGATTGGCGCTAATTTCCCAACAAAAAAATTGACTATTTATGAGTTTGTAAATCGATTTTTTTTTCAAGTTGATCATTTTTACGAGATTTATAAGATTGGAAAAAAAATTATGACTTTCTAAACTTGTAGCCAAGTTATTGGTTGGTCAACGTTTTTTCTAAATAAATTTTGACTTACCATAACTTTTACAACTCTTGGCTAAGATTTTGTAAAAAGGTGAGTTTTTTCCCCCAATTTAAAGCATTTACCAGATATTTGGTTTGGAGAAAAAAAAATCCTTTTTTTTTTTTTTTTTCAAATTAGCGCACTTTATCGCGGATAAGAATTGAAACCTCAACCTTAAGAGAGCTTTTATTACTTGAGCTAACTCTTAGGAAAAAAATAACATTTCTACAATGATCGAACCCTCTTGGCAATATTTTGCTTAAAAAAGTTCAACTTAAGTCGTACTCCCATTTATTCAAATCAAAGATTACATCGACTTTTTGCTAGTCAAACTTTAAAAAAAATTAACCATGGTATGTTTGTAGGCACGTAAATTTTATTAAAGTGCCGAGAATAAAAGAAATAAAATTATTTTAAGTTAATATCGAATTTTAGCTTAATTTAATTATATTTGTCCCGTTTAATAGAATTCGGATCCATCTAGATTGCAAATTGGATCATTTGGGCTCTAAAGTAAAGCAAATGATCAATTGGGCCCAAAAAAGAAGTCAAGCTCACAAACAAAGCTCAAACTTCAAGTCTATTTATCAAGGGAGAAATTTCTATAAATAAGAGACTTCTCCACCATTTAAAAAAAAGGTAGAAAATCACTTTGCAAGAGAAAAAATCATTTGTCAAAGTGAAGAGAAAAGAGACAACAAAAGCTCTCAACTTCTCTCTACAAATCTCATCAATCAAATTGAAGCATCGAAGGGAGATTCAAGTCAACGCGACCCTCTCAAGAAGCTCAAATCAAACTCAAACTAAGCTCAAGCATCGAAGAGAGATTGAAGTCAACGCGACCCTCTCAAGAAGCTAGAGTCAAGCAAGCGAGCCTCGTAGATCGTAGACTCGTACCTTTAAATATTGTTGTAGAATCAGTGGATAACATAGAGGTTGTATACATAACTTTCTGATATTATATAAACTCATTTGTCTATCTGTTTTGTGTTACAGTTTTATTGCAATACAAAATTTGTTGTTACAAATTTTTGGTGAACCCGACGTGAACACCTCTACCACTCATCTCTACAACGAACCAAGTTAACTTCAAGAACAAGGATGTCTTCCAACACATCAAGCACACCTTCAAGAACTTATGCATCAATCCTCAAAGGATCTCCTAGTGTTGCACCTTTATCAAGCATGCCCTCAATTGGTGTTTCTACAAGAAGAATGGCAAAGAAGGCTGCTATCAATGCTGCTGCTGAAAGCTTGCGCACCACTCATGTTCCTAAAAGGACTCGTAAGTATTCAATTGCATCCATTGCTGCTGCTGCAACTGCTATAATCAACAAGGCTTCATCTCCACAAAAGGAGAGCAAGGAGTCCAAAGCTAGTGGTGATCCATCCCCTCGCAAGGTGAAGAAAGCAATGCCAAAGAAGAAGGAGGAAGCTTCAACCCCTATTTTTGAATCAGTCATGGTTGTTGGTGGCTCTAGTCTCGAAGAACAAATGGAGAATATGAACAAGCTCCTTGAGAAGATGATGCAAGAAAATGAAGAGAAGAATAGGAGGATTGAAGAACTTCAAAGGGAAATGGAAGAACTTCGTAACAAGGACAATTCAAGCCATCATGACACTGAAGATGAGGAAGAAGAAGAAGAAGATGATAAGAAGGATGGTGAGAAGCCCCCGAAAAATGATCTTAGTGCCTACAACGAAAAGAAACTGCAAGACTTGATAGCCAACACGATCAAGAGCCGGTTAGGTGAAGGTTCCTCTAGCAGTCTTCGATATGGGAAGCCCTACACAAAGAGGATCGATGTCTTACGCATGCCTGCTAGATATCAACCCCCCAAGTTCCAACAGTTCGATGGAAAGGGTAACCCCAAACAACACATTGCTCACTTTGTGGAGACATGCAATAATGCCGGGACAGATGGAGACTTGTTAGTAAAGCAGTTTGTTCGTTCCCTCAAAGGCATAGCTTTCGATTGGTATACAGATTTAGGTTATGAGTCGATCGACAGCTGGGACCAAATGGAGAACGAGTTCATGAATAGGTTCTACAGTACAAGGCGCATAGTGAGCATGAGTGAGCTAACCAAAACAACCCAATGGGAATATGAAGCTGTTGTGGAATACATCAACCGTTGGCGCGCACTAAGTCTAGAGTGCAAGGACCGTTTGAGCGAGACTTCGGCAGCTGAAATGTGCATCAATGGAATGAAGTGGGACCTCCTATACATCTTGAATGGGAACAAGCCAAAGAGCTTCCAAGAGTTGGCGACTCGTGCTCATGATATGGAGATAACAATCAATGCTCGAAACAAGACAAATTCATCTTCCCCTAAGCCCGCTGGCGAGAAGAAGGAGTTCAAGAAAACAGACAAGGGCTCATCCAAGGAAGCTATGACAGTTACCACTAGTGAGACACCCGTCAAAATCTCTGCAAAGCCTAAGTATGACAAAAAGAAGGAGACATACACCAAGGACTTCAAGCGTGATAAACCAACACTAAAGGACTTGCAGAACAAGAAGTATCCATTCCCTGACTTGGATCTTTCAG
The DNA here is from genome assembly GCF_048544455.1 of Silene latifolia. Classification (NCBI taxonomy): domain Eukaryota; kingdom Viridiplantae; phylum Streptophyta; class Magnoliopsida; order Caryophyllales; family Caryophyllaceae; genus Silene; species Silene latifolia. The sequence continues at coordinate 18,619,001 of NC_133536.1, forward strand.
GCATGCTCGACGATCTGTTAGAAAAGAGGGTCATTCAGCTGCCAGAATCAAAGCGCCCTGACCAAGCAAACAGGACAGCGGATCCAAACTATTGTCGTTATCATCGTTTAGTCAGTCATCCTCTCGAGAAGTGCATAACCCTCAAAGAAAAGATTATGCAATTAGCAAAAGATGGGAAGATCATCTTGGATCTAGATGTCATAGTGACAACAAATCACACCAGCGTGATGATTGAAGAACCTGAGGTGCCAACCATGGAAGTTTCGAATGTGATAGTCCCTCATAAGCAAGAAGAAATATGTGTGCTTCAATTTGGAAGTCTTGAGCCTATAGCTTTCCGAGTGCAAAGGTCGACATCACTGCCACAGAAGACAACTGAAGGTGTGATTGCAATCACGGAGGCCATTAACGATGATGATAATGAAGGTTGGACATTGGTGACGCGTAAGAAGCCAAGGAAGCAAATAAAGCCACAAAATCAACAACTTGCGCCACGAAGAAGAAACCAAACTAAGAGGAAGGGCTCGCATCATTCAAAAGGTAAAAAGAAATCAAAGAAGGTGATCAAATCACATGTCCTTCCAGTTGATTTGCTAGAACAATAACCACCAACTCCTATCGTTCTGGAGGAGTTTTTCCCAAAAGGTTATCTCAATGAAGTTACTGTCAATACTGCCGCAGTTACTGATGAAAATGAAGGAAATAAACAAAAAGATGGTGTTTCAGATCTCGCGTCGTTCGAACACTCAAGTCAATCCAAAGACACCAAAGTGTTGACCGTTCTTGATGCTCTTCCGAAGCGCATGGAATGGAAGCAAATTTTTCACCTTCCTAAAAAGATGCGTCAACAAGTTGTCCAGGCTCTTCAGAATCCAGAGTTATATGAAGAAAAGGTAAAAGACGCAGGGGAGCCTACAGAGCGAGAAAATAAATGTGTATCTTGCAACACCGCCTTATCATTCTCTGATGAAGATTTGTTGCTTGGATCAAAGCTCCACAATAGGCCTTTGTATGTGTCAGGCTATATAAGAGGCAAGAGGGTGAACCGTATCTTAATCGATGGAGGGTCTGGTGTAAATCTCATGCCGAAGGCAACCATGGTTGAGTTAGGCATTACGATGGATGAGTTATCCAGTAGTCGAACAATAATTCATGGCTTCAACCTGAATGGCGAACGTGCCGTTGGCATAATTCGTGTGAATCTTAGCATGAGGGATTTATCTTCTCACACCTTATTTCATGTTATTGATGCAAAGACCTCGTTCAAGTTATTGTTAGGTCGGCCCTGGATGCATGAGAATGGTGTAGTTGCTTCAACTCTCCATCAATGTCTAAAATATTATCGTGGAAGTGAAAGAAAGATCAATGGTGATGTCAAGCCTTTTTCTAAGGTCGATTCATTCTTCGCGGATGCAAAGTTCTTCGAGGAAAATGGCACTTCAAGTGAATTCTTACCATCCACTATTTCATCAACTGGGAAGAGAGGCAAAGAAAAAGAAGTTGCGAATTCTCCAAATACTTTTGGCAATGATGTAAAAATGGAAGTGGGTCAAAGTAGCCAATCGAAAAGAAACAAAAAAGTCAGACATGTTGAGGAAGCTAAGGAAGAAGATCCACAAAAGAATGCAACTCCGGTGCTTCGGTATATTCCAAAGTCACGACGCAAGGAAGGTGAAAGTCCTTTCCCAGAATATCAAAGCTCAAAGACAATGACCAAAGAGAAAGGTAAGTCCAAAAATGTAGTCAAGCAAGAGTGGATGGTGAAGCTTGTCACCCCTCTGCCTAGTACGGTTAAAAAACAAGTTGTGAGATACGCTCCTACGGGGTTCGTCCCATTATCAAGCAAATCGTCCTAGGGGCAAGAAAATGGCGTGTTCAACTCCAATGCATATAAGTTGCTGGCTAAAGCTGGATATGACTTTGAAAACCCCACTCCAATGGGCAAAGTTATCAATGTTGAGCCTTATGGCTTGAACGAAACTCAAAAGAAACTTTTTAAGGAGGAGGGCATCTTCAGTCCTTCCAAGGTTGGTCTAAGATATGAATCTCCTTCACCTATAAGGATTGGTGCTCAACGAAAAGTAGATGCATTATCCTCTCAGTGCATCAGACCTAAAGAAATGGTAGAAGATAAAAGTACAAATGACACGACATCGTCAACACTTTCTGTCTTCGATCGGATTCGACCACCTACAACAGGAATGACTCCTTCTGTGTTCAATCGATTAGGGGGGCATAGTTCGTCACAACCAGAAATCCCTTTAAGGAATCGTTTTTGTATCTTCAAGAGATTGGATGTCCAAGATAATGCCACTTGTGCTTGCCAGTCAAGTGCCTCATCACATATGAAGAAGAAAGGATAAGTGCTTAAACGTTTGGGAACTCCATCTCGTTCAGTGTTTGATCGTTTAACAGACCCCAAAGGGACTAAAGATCATAGGCAATCGCATAAAGCCTTAACAAGTCAAAGCAAAGAAAAGGTGAAAGTTGGTGATGATCTCAGAAGTGTTGTCCCTTCCTGAATGAAGCGCATAGAATTAATGGAAATAGTGCAAGAGCAACCTCTTAAGGTAAAAAGGCGTGTTGTGATCCTTACAAATCAAGAGAAGTCATCATCTTTCCAAGCAAAGTGGAATTCGTGACTTGGTGAAGCTTCAATAGTACCGAGTGAGAGCAACAAAGAAGAGTTGGAAGATGAAATAATGACGTCCTATCACATCACTATAGAGGAAGTCCCTGGTGCTAGTGAAGAGATTGAAGCTGATGAAGCTCCAGCATTGCTAGAGGACGGGGGGCAATCAACCGTCAATGACTTAAAGGAACTCAATTTAGGTACTTCGGAGGACCCTCGTCCAATATATGTTAGTGCTCTTCTTACAGATAAGGAGGAGGATGAATACTTCAAGCTTTTAACTGAGTACAACGATGTTTTTGCTTGGAGTTACAAGGAAATGCCAGGATTAAGTCCTAAAGTCGCAATGCATCGTTTGGCGATTAAGAAGGGTGTAAGTCCTAAGAAGCAACCTCAACGACGTTTCAGGTCAGACTTGATTCCTGAGATTGAGAAAGAAGTCAATATACTCATTGAAGTCGGTTTTATTCGAGAAGTAACATACCCAACATGGATTGCTAACATCGTGCCAGTAAGAAAGAAAAATGGCCAGTTACGCGTGTGTGTTGATTTTCGGGATCTCAATAATGCTTGCCCAAAAGACGATTTCCCTTTGTCAATGATGTAGCTCATGATTGATGCAACGAATGGACATGAGACTCTTTCCTTCATGGATTGCACGGCAGGATATAATCAAATTCTTATGGCACCTGAGGATCAAGAGGCTACTGCATTTCATACTCCGAAGGGGATCTTTTACTACAAAGTTATGCCATTTGGCCTCAAGAATGCACGAGCAACATACCAACGTGCTATGCAAAGGATATTTGATGACATGTTGCACAAAACAATCGAGTGCTATGTTGATGATGTTGTGGTTAAGTCCAAGAAAAGAGAGGACCATATCAACGACCTTCGTACTGTTTTTGAAAGACTGCGAAAATGTTAACTCAAGATGAATCCGCTCAAATGTGCCTTTGGAGTTACTTCGGGGAAATTCTTAGGATTTGTGGTACGACATAGAGGAATTGAAGTTGATTAATCAAAGATCCAGGCCATTTAAGAAATGCCAGAGCCTAAAAATTTAAAGGAGCTTCGTGGTCTACAAGGTCGTTTAGCTTACATTCGTAGGTTCATCTCTAACCTCGCGGGACGCTGTCAGCCATTCAGTCATCTTATGAAGAAGGATGCTATATTTCAATGGGATGATAAATGTCATAATGCCTTTGAAAGTATCAAAAAGTACTTGTCATCTGCACCTGTGTTGGGGGCACCAGTTCCAGGAAGGCCTCTTATCCTCTACATCGCAGCACAAGAACGTTCACTGGGGCATTATGTGCTCAAGAGAATGAAGATAAGAAGGAGAGGGCTCTCTATTACCTAAGTCGAACTTTGGTGGGAGCTGAACTGAATTACTCTCCAATCGAGAAAATATGCTTGGCTTTGGTTTTCGCAATTCAAAAACTAAGGCACTACATACAGGCACATACTGTCCATGTAATTTCAAAGGATTATCCTATCAAGTATATACTCTCAAGGCCAGTCTTGTCCGGTCGTCTAGCAAAGTGGGCAGTTCTACTCAAACAGTATGACTTGGTCCATGTGCCTCAAAAGGCAATCAAAGGGCAAGCTTTAGCTGACTTCCTTGCTGATCACCCAGTCCCCGCGAAATGGGAACTTCAGGATGATCTTCCTGGTGAAGAGATATTCTATGTGGATGTACTTCCACCATGGCAAATGTATTTTGATGGTGCAGCAAGATGTGATGGAGCCGGAGCTGGTGTTATATTCTTGTCTCCCGAAGGTCATGTGTTGCCTTACTCCTTTGTGCTCACTGAATTATGCTCAAATAATGTGGCCGAGTATCAAGCTTTAATCTTAGGCCTTCAGATGGCGATTGAAATAGGGGTCAAGGATTTAGACATTTTTGGAGATTCCTTGTTGGTGGTCAACCAAGCCCTTGATGAATTCGAAGTGAAGAAAGATGATCTCATTCCCTACCATCAATATGCAATCCAGTTACTTAACAAGTTGGATTGTGTTCATATTGGACATGTGCCAAGGAGTGCCAATAAGTTGGCTGACGCGCTTGCTAATCTTGCAGCCACTTTTGCACTGGGGGCAGAGGAAGTCACGACAATTCCAGTTTGCAACTGTTGGGTAGTACCGCCGCTAGAAGGAGGAGAAATTGCAGAGACATCTAATATGATTAGTGTCAACCACGATAATGATGATTGGCGGCAACCTATCATCGATTTCTTAGAGCATCAAAAGCTTCCTGATGACCCTAGACATAAAGTAGAGATTCGTCGTCGTGCTCCAAGGTTCATATATTATAAGGGAATACTTTACAGACGATCGTTCCTCGGGAATGGCTAAGATGTCTTGGCGAAACTGAAGCTTCTGAGGCCATGTACGAAGCTCATTCGGGTGTTTGTGGCGCCCATCAATCTTGTCTAAAGCTTCATGATCGTGTGAAAAGAATGGGGTACTATTGGCCAACCATGGTGCAAGATTGCATGGACTTCGCGAAGAAGTGTGATGCTTGTCAGTTCAATGTAAATTTCATACATCAACCTCCAGAACCCTTGCATCCTACCATTTCATCATGGCCCTTTGAAATGTGGGGACTAGATGTTGTAGGACCTATCACTCCAAAAACATCAAATGGGCATGAATACATCCTCGCTGCAACAGATTATTTCTCAAAGTGGGCAGAAGTTGTCAGTGTACGTGAAGTAAAAAAGGAAACTGTTGTTGATTTCATTCGCACTCAAATCATCTTTCGATATGGTGTACCACAACGCATTATAGCTGATAATGGCAAGCCGTTCTTTAACAAGTTGATGAGAAGTCTTGCTGAAAAGTTCAAATTTAAACAATACAAGTCTTCCATGTATAATGCTCCGGCAAATGGCTTAGCTGAAGCTTTTAATAAGACACTACGCAATTTGTTGAGGAAAGTGGTGGCGAAGTCAAAGCGTGATTGGCATGAGAGAATCGGTGAGGCATTGTGGGCCTATCGTACTACATACAAGACACCCACTCAAGCAACCCCGTATGCGTTGGTGTATGGAGTTGAAGTCGTGTTGCCATTAAAACTTCAAATTCAATCTTTAAGAGTTGCCATTCAGGAAGAGCTTACAAGTGATGACAATGACAAGCTGCGCTTGGAAGAGTTGGAAGCTTTAGATGAGAAAAGGTTGCAAGCACAACAAAAGCTACAGTGTTATCAAGCACGGTTGTCACGCGCATTCAACAAAAAAGGTGCGCCCTCGATCTTTTCAGGCAGGAGACTTGGTGCTCGCGGTAAGAAGGTCGATCATTACTTCTCACAAACTTAAAGGCAAGTTCACTTTCAAGTGGGATGAGCCATATGTCGTGCAAGAGGTATACACCAATGGTGCTTATAAGATTGTTGATGAAGACGGTGTTCATGTAGGACCGATCAACGGAAAATTCTTGAAGCGCTACTACTCCTAAGCAAGAGGCTAAACTGCAATACTCCCAAGCATGAGGCTAAACTGCATAAACTCCTAAGCATGAGACTAAACTGCATACCAAAATAAATTCAAAAAAAAAAAAAAAATCCTTCCCTGAACTACGTAGGCTTGATCTTGTAAAGTACTTGGGTACTTTGCGAGTACGTAGGCAACTTAAGTAAGTCTTACTTAGGTGCAGCCACACCCCCCAGCAAAAAGAAAATCCTTTAACGAACTACGTTGGCTTGATCTTGCAATTTGTCCTCCATGGTCACTTTTCGAATACGTAGGCAGTTTGAACAAGTTAACACTTTGTTCAAGTGCAGCCACACCAAAATTTCGAACCTCTCAAAATTGCTCCTGGCCCGCAAGAGTTTAAACTGTGCATGGCTTAATTATCTTCAAATCGGTCGTTCTTTTAGGACAAGGACAGTCTTGATCATTGACAGATTTTGCCACAGGGAAAAAGATGTTCTTGTATCTTATAGATCTCCAAGTACCTTGCCTTCCTTCAAACAAGTATAGACCATGAGTAGTTGACGGTGATTCTTCAGTCATCCATGGTTGTCGATCAACCAAGCTTCAAGGGACATCGTTCATGCCCTTTTTGCTATCCAGATCTTCCAAGCTCTGCTTCATATGGGTCATCGCGCTCCTTCTTCCTCGCATAGAGAGCCTTGCAAAGTCCTTCGTTTAAATCTCGCACTGCGTGACAGATTGATGGGAATAACTTGAATTCCTCATGCGATGGACGGGGTAAGCGAGTATCGAAGTGTTCCGCCTCGAATTCCTTGGCATCTCTCACGGTCAACAAGTCACAACCTCGAAAAGTATCGAAATGATCTACCTTGGATTCCTCTTCGTCTCTCATGGTCTTCAATGGTCCATGAACAAGTTCATTCTTTGCATGATGGCTCAAATAAGAAATCGAAGTATCTCGCACCGCGGAATGCTTCAAACTCTCCAACCATCGTCGGCACGGTCCATTGCTTGCTTCTTGATGACTTGGAGGAGAATCAAACTCATGCTCCAAATTTAAAATTTCTCACAGTCCTTAAAATCACTTAAAGTATCCAATCGATCCACGGTCAAGTCTTGAAATGATCCATCTGGGATTCCTCAAATGCTTCAGTGGCCAACGGGACATGTTGCTTCCTTCAATAGCTTGGAAGAGAAATAAAACGACCCAACTCAGAGTGCCTAGAAATCCTCTTGTGCCTGGCAAAACAAGTACGTTGCTTGATGGGAAATCGAAATGAGCCATCTTGAAAGTTTCGAATTCTCCCACGGTCTCAGGAGAGTTTCGGAACAATCGGACACGGACTTCCTCAAGGTTTCAATCGATCGATGGGTTAGGTACATCATGGGTTGCCTCAAAAGAGTATTGAAATGATCTAGCTCAGACTTCCTCGTGAGCTCTTCAGTGGTCACGATTGAGTTCTAACTGGGTTGAAGTTCTCATCTGATTGACGGGCCAAGCTTGATGGGAAATAGAAATGATTAACTTGAAAGCTTCAAATTCTCTCACGGTCAACTTAAAAGAGTCTACTTGGACTTCCTCATGATCTCGAGCGGTCAACAATTGAGTCTTGAGTGGCTTGAAATTCTCATACGGTCGACGATCCAAGAGATGGCTAACTTGCTATGGCTCGTATTCTTCAATGACGGTCACATACTCACATAAGATCATTGCAAAAAAAAAAAAAACGAACGATTGGCTTGCAATGTAAAGCCTGATCCAAAGTGGCCTGTAACACCTGCGTGCACAAACAAACAAATCCAACATTGGGATAACACCTGCGTGCAATATTACATATGATTACTGTTGAATAGTGCTAGCACTTGCACACTTATACGTAGAATATTGAGAAAAGGCCAACTCAGCATTGAGGGATCTGGTAAAAAAGCATGAAGAGTTAGACAAGAGTTAAAAAAAAAAAAAAATCATTAATTTTCTTATTACGCTGAATTTCTGTTTTCGTAGGAAAAAAAAGAGAGACTAAGTGGGCACTGTTTTCATGATCAAACTCCTAACAAGCTTCAAGGAACATCGTCTCCACCACACCTATATCGGTGACAGCCACGTTGCTCGCCGGTGATTCTCGATCACTCCTTCACGTCACTATCAGTTCGTAGCGGAATCTCAATTCTCACTGAAGTGCTCCTCGTCATTCATGATTTCGGATCGTTGTCTGGTTAACTGCCTAGTTAACAACAATAAAATCCAATTAGTCTTATATTAAGAAGGGAAACTTGGAATGACAGTATTTCAAAATTTTGCGGCTCGAAATCAAGGTTTGAGTTCTAGTCACAGAGGCGTAAACAATGGCCTTAAGCCCTTAACGTGCAAATTTTGGGGAAATTTCTGGGCAAATTATGATCAAATTGATGCCTACTGATTTGCTAATAATCTTCTATCAATATAGAAATCATGTAATTAGCATCAAATCTCATCCTAAATTCCTAGTTGTTCAAAAGTGAAAAACAGAGACGCCAATTTATTGTGGAAACGAGGATGGGAAATGGATGTCAATCTCAGAAAAAAGAACAGAGAGCATCGAAACAAAGAAAAAGGAATGGAAGTCGGAATTTCGAGAGCATACCTTTGTTAGAGTTAGACGAAGAATGTGTACTGCAGGACGACCATCTAGTATGTCTATGTGATCTCGTTTTCGGATTTTTGAAGAAGAAGACTGACATTGTGCGTGTGGAAATTGTTAGCAGCATGGTGTATAAATACTGATCATCATCAGTATTCAAAAGAGGCAATAAGATCATTGATTGGCAAGGGATTTGGTACTTAATGCCCTGATAATTATTCCATATGATTTGTAACGGATGAATGCATGTTTGAAAAAAAAATCAAGGGATATTGTGTTACAACTAAAATATCGCCTCTCAAACTTGCCTAAGTTGAGTGTGTACAGTGTATACTACGAATTTCATTCAAATTGGCTTTTATGAGATATAACAAGGTCTTAATCCTCGTAAGTTTACTGGCCAAAGTCTTATTTACTCATTAAGCATGAAAATAAATAAGGAGATTTGGTTTTGACAAAGTCAAATGCTAAATTATGGGAGATTATCTCATAATTTCCTTTGGAAGAAACCCATCTATTGTTTATGTTGAACGAGTCCAGCTACTAAATGGGTCTTATTTACTGACGTCCCATAATTGTTGGATTAAAGTAAAATCGTTGAACGGATTTTTTTTTTCAAATGTGTTCTACCAAGGTTACAAAAATTACCAAGGTGAATAAAATCAAGTCAATGTGAAAAAAAATCATCTACAAAGAAATTGATACGGTGATTTAACAAATTTTACATGGCCACTCTTTAACAAGTTAAAATGCATATGGACTTTAAAGTCGAGATGAAAGGGGGCAAGACAAAAATTACATGGGTACTCTTACGACAAGTTAAGTGCTCGTTGACTTCCAAGTCAAACAAAATTCACACGGGTACTCCTACGACAAGTTAAGTACTCGTAAGACTTCCAAGTCAAGCAAAAAATTACATGGGTACTGTTAGAATATAGAAACGAATCACTTGTGATTTGTTTATTTATTCATTCCGCAATTAGATATTATTAGTTTCCTATTGTATTATATTTAGTCAATAGAAGATCCCATGTAATTAGGCAATTAGCTTGTTGACTAGGTGTATATATTCGTTCTCATAATTAATGGAAAGGCATCGATCATATTTCCTACATGGTATCAGCTTTTAGGTTAAATTGATCCATCGCTTCCGCTCCTCTCTTCTCTTCGATCTCTGCTAGTCTCGACATATCTCTTCTCTCTCGACCTCACGTCACACCATTGTCATGACTAACAAGAAATCGAACACCTTTCATCCGGCTCTTGCCGTCACAAATATCAAGAACAAATAAGTATCATGTCACTCTCGGGATGGATAACGACCAATATCCCCTTTGGGTCGCACTCTTTACGAACCATGCTAAATCGAATCGAGTGCTTCACCATATAATTCCGGCTAAATCAGGTGCACCTAAGGCGCCAGAAACAGCGGAGGAATTGGAGACGTGGGAAGTTCTTGATGCTACGGTCCTTCAATGGATCTATGCAACGGTCACTCTTGACCTTCTCGAGACCATTGTGGAGGCTGAGTCCACCGCAATGGAGTGTTGGAATCGGTTACGGAATATTTTTCTCGATAACCAGAATACGCGTGCAGTCACTCTTGATCAAGAGTTCTCTCATACTTCCATGTCGGATTTTCCAACTGTCGCTGCTTATTGTCAACGTCTCAAATCGCTTGCGGATCAATTAAAGAACGTCGGGGCTCCGGTTACAAATAATCGCCTGGTTCTTCAATTAGTCTCGGGTTTAACGGAGGCTTACAATGGCGTCGGTACGATAATCAGGCAAGCAAACCCTTTGCCTCAATTCTATAGTGCCCGATCTATGCTCGCCCTAGAGGAAGCAAGTATCGCCAAAAGCGCTGCTACTACGGCTGCTCAGGCGATGTATGCGAAGACCCCTGCTGATGGTTCATCAATTCTCGGACCTGCACCATCCTCGTCACAGGGAAAGGGTAAGAACAATGGGAACAACAAGAAGAAAGGCAAGAACGGGAAAGGCGCTGGTGGTGGTACGCGTGGTTCTAACACAGGGGGTTCTAGCAGCGGCGCTACTGCTGCTCCCACCCCGTCCTCTGTTCCGGCAGGACCTTGGCAAGGTATGGGTTATGGCGGCTGGCCCTGGCAGCAACCAAATTGGGCCTACCCTCCATGTCCCTATCCTACGGCCTCTTGGCCACGTCCTGCTGCAAGACCGTCATATCAGCCTCGACAACAGGCGTACACGACAGAGAACCCACCTACTCCGACTGACATAGAAGCTGCAATGTATACGTTGGGCATTAGTCCTCATGATCCACGCTGGTTCATGGATACGGGAGCGACTTCTCACATGACATCGGACGCAGGTACTCTTTCTTCCTTTGTTAATTCTAGCATTAATAATGGTATTCTAGTTGGAAGTGGTCAGACTATACCAATTAACGGATTTGGAAATTCTAAACTTCACATTCATAAACAGCCATTCACCCTTAAAAATGTCCTCCATGTACCTCAACTCGTAAAGAACCTTGTTTCCGTCAGAAAATTTACCAAAGACAATTCTGTCACCGTAGAATTTGACCCACTTGGTTTTTGTGTGAAGGATTACAAGACGGGGAGGCGTCTAATGAGATGTGATAGTCAAGGAGACCTATATCCGGTTGTGTCGTCACCAGTTCCGCCCCACCAAGCGTCATCTTTTATTGCACTTACACCGTCAGTATGGCACGCACGGCTTGGGCATCCTGGGTTACCTATTTTTAATTCGCTTAGAAGTAATAATTTCATTTCTTGTACCGGAATTTCGAAACAATCTGTTTGTTCCTCATGCTCTATTGGTAAAGCAGTTAAACTGCCTTTTATGCAATCTCTTACTAAGACATTCATGCCCTTTGATATTGTTCATTGTGACTTATGGACATCACCCGTCCCTAGTTCCTCTGGTCATCGGTATTATTTGGTGTTTGTTGATGATTTTACTAGCTTTGTTTGGACCTTTCCGATAGCTCAAAAATCTCAAGTCCATTCAATTTATTTAAAATTTCGACAATACATTCGCACGCAATTTGAAAGGGAAATTAAGAATATTCAATGCGATAACGGAAAAGAATTCGATAACCATCCTTTCTGGGAAACGTGTGCCAACCATGGTACATCGTTTCGTTTCTCGTGTCCCTATACATCTTCACAAAACGGAAAGGCTGAGCGTAAAATTCGATCCATAAATAACATTGTCCGTACTCTTCTCCTTCATGCGTCCGTCCCACCCTCATTTTGGCATCACGGTCTTAGTATGGCGACTTATTTGCTAAATATTTTACCAAACAAACAAATTAATTTCGTTACTCCCACGTACTCTCTTTACATGAAACATCCATCCTATACGTCTCTACGCATTTTTGGTTGTTTATGTTATCCTCTTGTACCGTCTACTACACGACACAAATTACAAGCCCGTTCCACTCCTTGTGTTTTTCTTGGGTACCCGGATCATCATCGAGGTTATAAGTGTTACGACATTCAACAAAAGAAAATAATTCTCAGTCGCCATGTTGTATTTGATGAGCATCAATTTCCGTTTCACAATACACCAACTAGTGACACTCTTGACTATCGTTTTCTTGATGACGTAATCTCGCCTTACACCCTTGATCACATGACCAACCCCCCACCTGAAAACCCAGTCGACATACCCGTCGACACCTCCTCCCCTATTTCGCACACCACCTCCCCTGGGTCTCCCATCCCCTCGCCTGCCCCTGTTCAACCCGAACCACAGCAGCCACAGCCAACCCGTGCCCACCCCCCTCCTCCACACGTCTCGAAAGCGGTTACACGCGGTGACCACGGTATATCTAAGCCCAAAACTATCTTTGATCTAAATACTACAGTGGCTATATCACCCTTACCTCGTAACCCCGTGTCCGCCCTCAACGACGTTAATTGGAAACTGGCCATGGATGACGAGTTTAATGCTCTAATTAGCAATGGAACGTGGGAATTAGTACCTCGTCCGCCTAATGTGAATGTCATTCGTTGTATGTGGATTTTTCGTCATAAATATAATGCTAACGGTTCCTTTGAGCGACATAAGGCTCGTCTTGTAGGTGATGGGAAAACTCAAGAAGTTGGAGTCGATTGTGGTGAGACATTTAGCCCGGTGGTCAAGCCGGCCTCCATCCGCGTGGTCTTAAGTTTGGCTCTTACCAACAAGTGGTCAATACATCAATTGGATGTGAAAAATGCATTCTTGCACGGTAACTTAAACGAAACTGTCTACATGCATCAACCTATTGGCTACAGGGACTCCCGTTTCCCTTCCCATGTTTGTCTACTTCGCAAATCATTATATGGCCTCAAGCAAGCTCCGCGGGCTTGGTATCAAAGATTTGCCGAGTACATTGAAAGCATGGGATTTGTTCATAGCAAGTGTGATCATTCGCTGTTCATCTATAAAAGTGGTAAACATCTCGCCTATCTTCTTCTTTATGTAGATGACATCATTCTTACCGCTTCCTCGGATGTTTTGCGTCGATCCATCATGGCTCGTCTTGGGACCGAATTTGCAATGAAGGACTTAGGTCCGTTGAGCTATTTTCTGGGTATTGCCGTGACACCAGAACCAGGGGGATTATTCCTTTCGCAATCCAAGTATGCACTTGAGATAGTCGATAGGGCAGGTATGTCTTCATGCAAACCGTGTTCTACTCCCGTGGATACTAAGCCTAAGCTTAGTTCGGTCGCCAGTCCTCCTTGCAGCGATCCCTCCCTCTACCGCCGTCTCACAGGAGCTCTTCAATATCTTACGCTGACTCGTCCGGACTTGTCCTATGCGGTTCAACAGGTGTGTTTGTTCATGCACAATCCGATGGAAGTGCATATGAATGCCCTCAAGCGAATCCTTCGCTATGTAAAGGGCACTCATGCGTATGGCCTGTTCCTTCGTGCATCACCAACGTTCTCCTTGACGACGTATACAGACGCGGATTGGGCAGGCTGCCCGGACACGCGTCGGTCCACCAGTGGGTATGCCGTGTTTTTGGGGGATAATCTGGTGTCATGGGCCTCCAAACGACAACCCACATTGTCTCGTTCTAGCGCCGAGGCCGAGTACCGTGGGGTTGCGAATGTGGTATCCGAATCTTGTTGGTTGCGTAATCTTCTCTTGGAATTGCATCGCCCCTTGTCAAAAGCAACTCTTGTGTACTGTGATAATGTTAGCGCCATATATCTTGCTGGGAATCCGGTCCAACATCAACGCACAAAACATATCGAGCTCGACATTCATTTCGTGAGGGAAAAGGTTGCTAAAGGTGACGTTCGAGTCCATCACGTACCGTCTCGTCATCAACTCGCGGATATTTTCACGAAGGGGCTGCCTTCGGTTCTCTTTAATGACTTTCGGGACAGTCTTAACGTTCGTTCTCCTCCCGTTACGACTGCGGGGGTGTGTTAGAATATAGAAACGAATCACTTGTGATTTGTTTATTTATTCATTCCGCAATTAGATATTATTAGTTTCCTATTGTATTATATTTAGTCAATAGAAGATCCCATGTAATTAGGCAATTAGCTTGTTGACTAGGTGTATATATTCGTTCTCATAATTAATGGAAAGGCATCGATCATATTTCCTACAGGTACTCTTACGATAAGTTAAGTACTCGTGGACTTCCAAGTCAAACAAAAAAAAGGAGTCGGGACCTCACCACGTCAAAGCACCCAAACGGTGCACGTGACAAGGTCCCGAGGGGGCAATTTGTAGGGATGTAAATTTTATTAAAGTGCCGAGAATAAAAGAAATAAAATTATTTTAAGTTAATATCGAATTTTAGCTTAATTTAATTATATTTGTCCCGTTTAATAGAATCCGGATCCATCCAGATTGCAAATTGGGTAATTTGGGCTCTAAAGTAAGGCAAATGATCAATTGAGCCCAAAAGAGAAGTCAAGCTCACAAACAAAGCCCAAACTTCAAGTCTATTTATCAAGGGAGAAATTTCTATAAATAAGAGACTTCTCCACCACATTTCAAAAAAGGTAGAAAATCACTTTGCAAGAGAGAAAATCATTTGTCAAAGTGAAGAGAAAAGAGACAACAAAAGCTTTCAACTTCTCTCTACAAATCTCATCAATCAAATTGAAGCATCGAAGGGAGATTCAAGTCAACGCGACCCTCTCAAGAAGCTCAAATCAAAGTCAAACTAAGCTCAAGCATCGAAGAGAGATTGAAGTCAACGCGGCCCTCTCAAGAAGCTAGAGTCAAGCAAGCGAGCCTCGTAGATCGTAGACTCGTACCTTTAAATATTGTTGTAGAATCAGTGGATAACATAGAGGTTGTATACATAACTTTATGATATTATATAAACTCATTTGTCTATCTGTTTTGTGTTACAGTTTTATTGCAATACAAAATTTGTTCTTACAATGTTAAAAGTATGAAATTAAAAAAAACGAAACTTATATACTCCTTATCTATTTGTTGTGAAAAATTCTTTTGTAAAATTTTATTTTCTTTAGCAAAAAATCATGTATACTTGAAGAAAGATACGGTATAAGTATATCTCGAACACCACCTAACATACTTGATACTGTCGTTTCGTACCAAAAATAAAATACCTAAGTACTACTAACAGAAGTCAGCGGTAAGTAGGGTCGATCTCCACAGGGAGGCGGTGTACTATCTATTTGTCTATTTATCTGTCTAATGTCACAAATGGGGGTTGAATTGATTGTGTTAACTAAACTAGAGATTAAAGCAAGGGAAATGATAAGAGAATTACAGTAAGAGAAGGGAGTATGCTAGGAGTCGGTCTACCGTGGCAGCTATCAAATCTTATACCATTGGGAATACTGAGGCGATTAAACTATTGATAAGAAGAGCTATGGTCGTCACCTTTCGGTCCTTAAACCGCCCTAGAGCGTAAAATGACTTAACTTTCGCCCTCACCGCAATACCCTATTGTAATTAAGCAAGCCTTCCCTTCCAATCTTTCGATCTAGGTCGGGGTTAACTAGATTTATGGTCTCTTGCATGCATTCATTCGACCGGATAACAGTTAAATTGCCTAATACAATTCCTATCGCAAGTCTAACCTATTCAAGTCAGTTAAAACATCGCTACCACGGCTTCCCTAATCCTAACATACTACGGGAATTAGCTACGCATAATTAAAGGAAGAACGAGAAATAAAGGAGAAACAATAAATAACATTAAGAAATTAAGGAGAAAAAGGGAGAGAAATTACTGAATTAAATAGTCCGGAAATGAAAGAACAAAGTAACAGTGTAAAAGTAACAGTCTGAGAGAGAAGAGAAGAGAGAGAGAAGACCCCTAATTATGTCGACCTAACTCCTATTTATAAGAAAATAGGAGTATAATTAAACCTAATGATGGAATTAAAGCAAAAGCCCACCACAAAAAAATCCACTCGATCGAGCAACTAAATCACTCGATCGAGCAAAGGCATAAAAGGAACTGGTCGATCGAAAGGAAAAATAGTCGATCGAGTACTTATTCATCCTAAAACCACTCGATCGAGAAGAAGTGGCTCTCGATCGAGCAAATGGGCTCTCGATTGAATAGAAACAGTTCTCGATCGAGCACTTCTCAGCGCGTAATTCCTGCTTCGCGCACTGAACTTCAAACGGCTGCCATTTCTTCGTTACTTGGTCAAACAGGGTGATTCCGGTGGCGTTGGAAAGCTAAGAGGACAAACTTTCATCTCCAATTGGAATCACCTGAATATATGTTGTAGAACTCGAGATATGGCTCTTACAAGCAGGAACTAGCAATTTGAAGCACTCTCTTGGCTCGCCTAACTTCCTTACTCCAATGCGCATCTCAAAATAGCTTCATTCCCGCTCCAAATTCACTCTTCCTCCAAATGCATGCTAAAAGAATGGTAAAAGGCTTGATTTCACTACTTTTGGGTTCATTCCTGCAATTAAGACAAAACAAACCAAAGTAGCATATTCGGGGCATTTCGTAGCATAAAACCACGATAAAAGCATAGAAATACGTGCATAAAATAGGCTAAAAAGACTACATAAAATGCACGTATCAAATCTCCCCAAACCAAACCTTTACTCGTCCCCGAGTAAACTAAAATGCAACTAGAGGAACGGAAAAAGATAACTCAGAGCTAGCTACAAATGCCACTTAAGCCAATTTAATGCAAGCAAACCAACACTTATAGCAAAACAGTCAAATGCAAACGAGTTGTAAGATGTTTATAATAAAGCTGAACCGTCGACCTTGCAAGACCTTTAACAATGGACTCTCACGGGTCACTCTTCTCTCATGAAGCAAAGGGTAAGCATATGAATGTAAGAGAGAGAGAAAAATAGTCGCTCACCTAGACTACGACCCACATAAACATGCATGCAACTAGTATGATAGACAATTCTAACTACCGTACACACATTCCAACCAAACAAGGTCCTGTCACAGCCGAGGGCTTACAAAAATATGGTAAAGTGAGGCAATGGGTAGGAAAAGGCAAAACATTTATGGGAATGTGGAGGTATAGGTGATCAAGCTAGTACCTAAACAAAACCATATGAAACATATCCAATTCCAACTCAATTTTGAAATTAAGCACATGCCCTTCATTTGGCATAAAATCTCACCAAACCAAACCAAACATACTCCTCATATGAAATAAGATAGAACATAGGAGTAGAAACCGTCAACCAAACAACATCTTTTTTTTTTCTTTTCTTTTCTTTTTTCTTTTCGGTTTTTTTTTTTTTTTGATTTTTTCACATCATTTTTTTTTTCTTTTTCATGTCATTCTTTCATCATCAATTCTTTTTTCATCATCCTCCTTTTCTTCTTAGATTACCAACTCCGAATCAACAGAATACGAACCAAACTTGGCACAATAAAATATATACCGCAAAACATACACTAAACTAGCTTGACAAGGCAGGCTGAATTTGGATGTAGCTAAGGGTCAACAGGCAAATTTGGCTAATGTGGAGTTTATGGGTAAAAATGAAAGAAAAGGGAAATGTAAGCACCTCCCTGCATGTGACACCAACCACTAACCCGAATGTATGATGGCAAAAAGCAATTGAATTTCATATATGTGCAAATTAATGATACATGATATGCAAGGAGTATACTACTCACAATCCTACATGAAACAAGTCATAAATGACACCAGTTTATAAGGGTCTAATTCCTTAGAATTTATAAGTAGGTTGCCAAAATTTCAGGTCAAGTCTATTCGTTCAGCTAAATTTAAACATTAACTCGTAGATATGCAATAAGACAAAGCTAAAAGACAATCAGTTTAATGCAAGGCTTAAGCAAAAAGACAAATATAGAGCAATTTCATCATGGGAATCTACCGTTCCGACTCAACCTATATGCTAAAATAAACATGAATTTTTTTTTTTTGAATTTTAACAATTTTTCAAATTTTTATTGAATTTTTTGAATTTTAAAAAATAACAATGCAAACAGAAAATTAAACGTGATTACTGAAATGCAATAAAAACAATATGCAGACACGGATATGGATGCAGAACCTCCCCAAACCAAACCGTACAATGCCCCCATTGTACCAAAACATGGAAAGGAAAATGCAAACTAAAGGAGGAAGAGAGTAAAAGCGGAAAACTCACAAGATAGCGCGAATAAGGGGACCTCCCCAAACCGACCATGAAATGGGAGGTTGCTAAGGGCCCGAAAAACCGTCTCAGGAAGCTAATCCAAGTTAATAAAACTCGATCAAGAGGAATAGCGGCTAATCGAGTAGAGTGGGCGTCTAAAACTGCTCGATCGACTGGGATGGTGGTCGATCGAATGGTTTTCTTTCTGCAGGCACTCGATCGAGTAGGAAACCGCTCGATCGAGAGGATTTATCAGACAAAGTACTCGATCGAGTGGAAAAACCACTCGATCGAGTGATCCTCAGCGTGTACCTGCAAAACACAATGAAAAACAGCCCGTAAACTAACTAGAACAAGCTTAACTGAGACCGTCTATGGTATAAAAACCATTTATTACAACTGAAATAAAATAAAAAGCAAAATAAAATCGCCGGGTTGCCTCCCGGGTAGCGCTAGCTTCAGTCAGGTCCCAGCTCGACCTTCTTTTCTTCAAGCTTCTCTAATCAATCACAATCAAAACAGCTCAAAGCGCGCAGCAACCTGTCAAATAGCTGCGCATGTGCTACACAGAAGCATAAGTAGCACAAAAGTGGAATACAGAAATAGGAAATAAAAATGTAAAACCGTTTAAGTCTAACAAATTTCCTATGTGAGCTCCTAAATTTATCCACAAAATAAAGGAGCGCGGGAGCAATTGTCGATATATGGGGGTCCCGATTCAAATTAACAGTTTTGAAATGATGAGGACGGTGAAAAATCTTTAAATTAATCGACCACATGTGAGGAGGTATAACTTTAAAAGAAACAGTGCGAGTCAAACGAGGCAAAATACTATTAGAACAAACAATAATAACATTATCGTTTACTACCTCAGATTGGTTGCTCTTGACCACGGAATCATAGGTAAAAGAGTTTATTACCTCTTCCGTGCTAGGAGCAATTACCGTCTCAACTGCTTCTTCATCAACCTCCTCAGTGGAATCCATCCCGTAAATCGCAGCTTCAAGTGTATCCGACTCGGCGCTGTGAATAGGGGGTTTACCGTAACCTTCATCATCGTCAGACTCGTCATCCAAATCAAACCAAAATGACGAACCAAAGCTCCCAATGGCCATTTCAGTCGATCGAGCGGAATAATCACTCGATCGACCAACTTCCTCCCGCATCTCACTCGATCGAGTAACAACATCACTCGATCGAGAACTATCCTCCTGCATGTCACTCGATCGAGAAGGGATATTACTCGATCGAGGATCGTCTTTTCTGAAATTCACTCGATCGACCATTATAAGTCACTCGATCGAGTGATTCTTCCTGCATAGAGCTGAAATCTTCACGTGGGGCAGTGAAATATGAAAGGAACTCGTCGTCCGAGTCATAGAAGTCATCCTCAGCATTGGGTAACACGGTATCCTCAGGGGAAGGACCGCTCTCAGCAAGGTATACTTCTTCTTCTTGTATCTCAGCTGCTAACTGAGCAACTACAGACTCGAGCTCAAGGATTTGAGCATCCGCACGTCTATCACTCTCTTGCCTCACTCGATCATAATTCTGCACTTGAGATGCAAGTATCTCCATTAAAGACCTCGATTCGCAACCTCTTCTTCTTGTATCTCAGCTGCTAACTGAGCAATGTCAGTTTTGAGCTTTTCAAGTCGCGAAGAAGTGCGTCTATCATGATATTGCCTCTCTCGGTCATGATCTTGCAATTGAGATGCAAGTGTCTGCAATAAGGATTTCAGCTCCGCAATCTCTTCTTCTTGTATATCAGGAGGATCTTGTTGCGGTGGCCATTGATAGGGTGGATGTGGCGGCACAACTACAACTGCATTGTGCTCAGCAGAACCACATCTCCCGCTGCAGATCACCGGCTGTTCCATGTAATGGGACATCGGTGATGGGTCAAAGGTACTCAAGCCTTCCCTTTGACGGTCTTTCACCTAGAACTGTCTAGGTAGTACCTGTAAGGCCTATCAAAACAGCACTAAACAAAAGATTAAAACGGCCTCAAGGGAAAAATCCCCTGAGGCTAAAAACAGATAAAATTAACAAATAAATAAATAGATTGTCTCCCCGGCAACGGCGCCAAAATTTGATACTGTCGTTTCGTACCAAAAATAAAATACCTAAGTACTACTAACAGAAGTCAGCGGTAAGTAGGGTCGATCTCCACAGGGAGGCGGTGTACTATCTATTTGTCTATTTATCTGTCTAATGTCACAAATGGGGGTTGAATTGATTGTGTTAACTAAACTAGAGATTAAAGCAAGGGAAATGATAAGAGAATTACAGTAAGAGAAGGGAGTATGCTAGTAGTCGGTCTACCGTGGCAGCTATCAAATCTTATACCATTGGGAATACTGAGGCGATTAAACTATTGATAAGAAGAGCTATGGTCGTCACCTTTCGGTCCTTAAACCGCCCTAGAGCGTAAACAGCTTAACTTTCGCCCTCACTGCAATACCCTATTGTAATTAAGCAAGCCTTCCCTTCCAATCTTTCGATCTAGGTCGGGGTTAACTAGATTTATGGTCTCTTGCATGCATTCATTCGACCGGATAACAGTTAAATTGCCTAATACAATTCCTATCGCAAGTCTAACCTATTCAAGTCAGTTAAAACATCGCTACCACGGCTTCCCTAATCCTAACATACTACGGGAATTAGCTACGCATAATTAAAGGAAGAACGAGAAATAAAGGAGAAACAATAAATAACATTAAGAAATTAAGGAGAAAAAGGGAGAGAAATTACTGAATTAAATAGTCCTGAAATGAAAGAACAAAGTAACAAAGATGTAAAAAAAGTAATAATGCGAGAGAGAAGAGAAGAGAGAGAGAAGACCCTAATTATAAATCGACCTAACTCCTATTTAGGAAAATAGGAGTATAATTAAACCTAATGATGGAATTAAAGCAAAAAGCCCAGCCCGTCAGCAAAATCCACTCGATCGAGCAACTAAATCACTCGATCGAGCAAAGGCATAAAAGGAACTGGTCGATCGAAAGGAAAAATAGTCGATCGAGTACTTATTCATCCTAAAACCACTCGATCGAGAAGAAGTGGCTCTCGATCGAGCAAATGGGCTCTCGATTGAATAGAAACAGTTCTCGATCGAGCACTTCTCAGCGCGTAATTCCTGCTTCGCGCACTGAACTTCAAACGGCTGCCATTTCTTCGTTACTTGGTCAAACAGGGTGATTCCGGTGGCGTTGGAAAGCTAAGAGGACAAACTTTCATCTCCAATTGGAATCACCTGAATATATGTTGTAGAACTCGAGATATGGCTCTTACAAGCAGGAACTAGCAATTTGAAGCACTCTCTTGGCTCGCCTAACTTCCTTACTCCAATGCGCATCTCAAAATAGCTTCATTCCCGCTCCAAATTCACTCTTCCTCCAAATGCATGCTAAAAGGATGGTAAAAGGCTTGATTTCACTACTTTTGGGTTCATTCCTGCAATTAAGACAAAACAAACCAAAGTAGCATATTCGGGGCATTTCGTAGCATAAAACCACGATAAAAGCATAGAAATACGTGCATAAAATAGGCTAAAAAGACTACATAAAATGCACGTATCAATACTCATTCACACAAATCAAACAAGATTCAACATGATTGTTTTCTCATATATATTGGAATTTGGAAAGGATTTTGAAGATTCTCTTTAATTATAAATAGTGTCCAAAATGCAAATGGACTCTGACTTGAATAGAGAGAGAGTGCAACTTTTTTTTTTTACAGTGAGAGAAAATAGAGTCAGACGGCTCAGACCATAGCTGATTTAGCAATGGAATGGGCGACCCTATTAAGATTCCTAGGACAGTGACTTATTGAGATACAATGAAGTTGTGAAAACATAGATTACAAGGATAACAAAGTAGCTTTGGCAGCCTGGTCCATAGTAGCAAGTCCACTGACTTGGAGGATCAAACTTAGACAGTCAGTAGAGGCATCAATATGTCGATAACCACAAGAAATGGCCTTAGAAATCGCAAGTTTGAGTGCCATAGCTTCCGCTTGTAAAGAGTTAGACACCCAAAACCGGGAGGATCCAGTGTGAATCCTAGTTCCAAAATTATCTTGGAACAGCCATCCCGCCGATGCTTTTAGACTGGGATTCCAAGCAGCATCACACTTAAGCCGAATAGAAGTCGAGCAAAGATGAGTACCAATTAAAAAGTAGGGATAAAAATTCTTAATGTGAGTAGCATCCAAATCATCTTCATGGGAGTAATTACAAGAAAGACTCCTAGAACGATTTAATAAATCACTCATGATCGAAGCATTCATAAATCCTTCCTCAGAAATTAGACACAAGGAAGAGCTTAAATCAGTTTCTAGGTGGGCAAATCTCCGACCATTACGCATACACCAAATTCGCCAAAGGGTGCTGACAAACATAGAAACAGAAGAAGTTGCTGCAGCATTTCGAGATAACAATAATAACCAATTGATAATCCATTGTTGGATAGAGATATTAGAGCCCTCAGAACAACGAATTCCCAAAGGAGAGGCGAACCAAATTCCGGAGGAGAAGGAGCAGTCATGGAATAAGTGTGCAATGGTTTCCACGTTTTGATTATTAAAAGAAAGATCATTGTCGCAAAGACGACACATATAATCCCAATCAAGACTACGTCGACGAGCTTCTTCACCAAGAGGTAGAGAATTGGTCATAATTTTCCATAAGAAGACCTTCCATTTACCTTGTATAGGTAGAAACCATAGTTTTGACTTACAGAAGGCAGTTGTGGAAGGGGACAAGCAATGTAAATCCGTTTGAGAAGCAGTATTCATCCACAAAGAGTGAAAGGCTAAAGCATAACCACTTTTGATGGAATATAGACCATTATTGGTCTTTGTCCAGTAAAGGCAATCCTGGAAGTCCTCGGGTGGAAGAGCAATAGAAAGAATCAGCGGGGCAACCTGCTCACCACAAACAGAATGGACTAATGGGACATCACATTCTCCACGATGGTTTTGGAGTTTGCAAACTGAAATAGTCGGTTTAGACGCAACATCCGAAACTTAAAGGACTTCAGCAAGTGATTGGCCATTTGTGGACAGCGGGGGCGCTTGGGAGAGAGGAGAACAAGCGTTTGCATTTTTGTTGGAGTCGCCACCAATTTTTATGGGAAATTGGAACCGTTCGAATACCTCGTGTCATGTCAAGACACAAAGTAGAGACATGAACACTAAGCAATCGTTACCCTTAGCATTCTATGTCTAGAATGACTCTCGTGGATGCCAATGAACACGGATGTTCACAGAGATCTGGAGTAAGGGGTGAGGGTACGTATTAGGAAGCTCTTTTGATCGAACACCTAATCCCGCTCGCCTCGATAGCGGCCTCTACTAATGATTAGGGACATCATTTATACTCGATATATCGTCGGTTATAATGCATGCAATGCAACATCCAAGTTTTAATCCTAACATGTGAGAATTAGACTAAGTCGGTTAACAATTAATTTAGCATACAATTAATGTCGAAGTAGGATTTAATGTTTATTACATGTGAGAGCATATAAGCAATAAAAGAAATACAATAATTATAAATTACAGTAATGAAAATTACAATAATTACATTGGATTAGGTGATTTATGTCGAAAATACCTTTAAAACGGATAATTTGAGAAAAAGAATAAAAGAATAAATTAACGAACAAATCAGAAGGTGATAATACGAATAATAGTTAATTATACGTAAGCTAATTAAACTAGGTCAAGGCAAAAACGGAGTTCAGGGACATAATTCAACCGAATAAAGCAGTAGCAGAGTAGCTGCGTCCTTTGAATAGGCGCAGCGATTCTTTGCGTCTGTTCTGACTTTAATTCGGTCGTGAAGCGGAATTGCGTGTTGTTAAAATTAATTGGTGAATTTAAAGATTGATTAAAACTATTTACTCGGGTGGAAATGATTAATGGGTTATTTACATGTGATTAATGGTCATAAAAGCAATAAACATGGATGAGATGGAATTAAACGAATTAATTACATGATTAATGATTGATTAGTGACATAGGTGAATAAAATAGGTTAAACATGATGAATTAATAACGAATTAATGATGAACATGCGATGAATATGACAAAAGACAGATTAAAATATATCAAAGACGAATTCCAGAAACTCAATATGAACAAATCGAATTTCTACAACCCGGGTTGAATTTGATGACGAAAACCCGCAAATATTGGATTATAAGGGATTTAAGTTGGATTTATGACGAATTATATGCTAATGAATGATGAACAATATACATATGGAACTATTATGCTATGATATCAGAGAATTAAAGAAAACAAATAAAAACATACGAATTACAGAGGACGAAGGAAGAAGAAAGGAAGCAGGAACTGCGGCAGCCTCACGAAGAGGCGCAGCAGGTACTGCGCTCCTTTGAAGAGGCGCAGCAGTTGCTGCATCCTTTCTCGACGTCTGTCTACTGGAAATCCGTAAAAAAGGGTTTTTAAACAAGGTTTTATAAATCGGTTTCAAGAGGTATTTTCGACATAAACCTTACATTAATGATACAAAAAGTAAAATACAATAAATAAAAGAGGAATTTACACCCTCAGACTTACATGTTTGACGAAACGAGATGAACTAAGATATCGATTAGTGATGCTCGACGCGAATGTAAAGAAAGTGCCCTCGTAAGAGGAAAACGATTAGATTAATTAAGTTGATTAGTTGTGGAGTTGGTCAAATTGGTCGGTCGTGCAAACGAGGCTGGTACTCAGAAGGATCCGAGCTTACGTGGTCGAATGTTCAAGCACGTAGGCGCCAAAAAGTAAGAACAAAGGTCTAGAATGCAAAGGGAGAAGAGAAGGGCGGACACTCGCGTGAGAAATATGAGGAGCGAAGGCTCCTATTTATACTAATCACCCGAAGGAATTAGGGTTTCGGAGAGTCTTTGGAAGTGAATCTCGGAAAGATATGAAAAAGATATGAAAACACGCAGAAAAGGACCTGGGAAGAGGCGCAGCAAGCACTGCGTCTCTTGAAAGAGGCGCAGCACCTGCTGCGTCTGTTCCCAAGTGGTTTCCTTCTGCGGAAGAAAGATTTCCGTGTTTAAGTTATGGAATGACGGAATAATTTGATTTCCTTAATATTTTTTGTGAATATTACGGGAAATTGTTTACCAAAGGATAAAGATTGTGAAATATTTATTAAAATATGGAATAGAAATATCCGGAACATTCTGACTCGGGATTTAACAATTATCAGAAAATGAAGACGGTTTTAGGCCCGGATTCCAAATATACTCTAATTACTGCCAAAACGACCGTATCGGCACGTAGATGACAACTAAGAGGTAGACATTATTATTTGAGCAATCACTTGACGATAAACTTACGAACTGTCACAAATCGTTCCGCGTAGCAAACATGCGGCCCAATCATCACCGGGTGGTTTGCGAGAGGTGCAGAAATGAGGTATCTACACCATTAATCCATTTATCCCTCCATACATCTAAAGAAGAGGGGTAACCCACCTCCCAAGATAAGAAAGGCCGCAGAAGTCGCAATCCCCAGAGAATTCCCCGTCCACCCCATGATAAGAATTTTTTATCATAACTAGCCGTGGACATAATACCCGTGGAAGAGATATTCAATTTGTTTCCGAGAGATCGACTCACCAAACTATCAGGGTTTTGAATCATTCGCCAAGAAACCTTTGCCAGCAAACTTTGATTTAAGCAACGCACATTACGAATTCCCAAGCCTCCCATTGACTTTGGAGTGCTGATAAATAATCTACTACTCCAATGTAAGCTGCCTCGCTCATTCGTACCACTCCACCAAAAATGTGATAACATAGAATCAATCTTGTTATTCACACTTATCGGCATTTGAAATGCCGATAGAGAATAAATAGATAGTGAAGACAGAACTGAACAAATAAGAGTTACCCTTCCAGCAGGAGTTAGATAGATATTGTTCCAGCTTATGATTCGTTTGCGTACTTTCTCTATAAGAGTTGCAAATATCATTTTTTTCGAAGAGCCAAAATCCGTTGGTAACCCTAATAAACGCCCAACTCCTTTTTTGCAGAGACACGTAATAATTTGAGACATTTTTGAGTATTTCGAAGGGTGCAATTAGGGCTAAAAGTAACAGCAAATTTAGAAGGATTCAAGCATTGACCTGATGCTTCACAATAGTAATCAATAATGTGCATTAGATTTTTGCAATTTCGCTGATGTGCTTCAAGGAAAAAAATTGAATCATCCGCAAAGAGAAGGTGAGAAATCATCGGAGCCTGACGACACATTTTAATGCCCTTCAATAAACGCCGTTGCTGGGCATCTTGAATCATTTGAGAGAAGGTCTCCGTACATAAAGCAAAAAGATAAGGAGAGATAGGGTCTCATTGACGAATTCCAGCTTTCGGTTTGAAAGGCATCCCAACCACACCATTTAGTAAGGTAGAATATGTGACCGATGAAATACAATTCATAATAAGAAAAATTAATTTGGGCGGGAAATTCATACTAACAAGAGTGGCTTTCAAGAAATTCCATGAGAGACGATCATATGCTTTGCTCATATCGATCTTAAAGGCTAATAAACCTTGTTTTCCCGTCGTTGTCTTTGAAATTTGATGGAATAATTCATGGGAAACAAGAATATTGTCATTTATATTTCTTCCTGGAATAAAACCATTCTGGAAATCCCCAACAAGGAAAGACATAAACGGCTTGAGACGATTACAAACACACTTCATAACAATCTTCATGATAACATTACATAAGCTGATAGGGCGGAATTGATCAACAGTTTCAGGAGATGATACCTTTGGAATCAAGGCAATATTTGTTGTATTAAAGGATTTCACAATATGGCCCATTGTCAGCATAGATAACACTGCATTCGTGACATCATCTTTAATATGGTACCAATAATTTTGATAAAATAAGGCTGGAATGCCATCAGGACCAGGAGATTTCGTTGGTCCTAACTGAAAAACAGCACACTGAACTTCCTTCCTAGTATATGGTTTAGATAACTTCTCTTGCTGATCAGGACTTAATTTATGGCAGATGTGAGCAAATATATCAGTATACCTAGAAAAAAAGGAGACAAAAGGTTCCAGATCAGAGGCGGAAGCATATAAGTCTTTAAAGTGATCATCAAAACATCGACGAATATCATCCTCCTCATATACCCATAAACTTGAAGAACTCTTGATACTGGCAACATAATTCCTTGAGAACCTGCTTTTAACAGTATTAAAGAAGAATTTAGTGCATGCATCACCTTCTTTAATCCAATTAATCTTAGATCTCTGTTTCCAATAAATTGTTGCAGCTTTGTTAAATTCTAAATATTTGGCATGAATCTCCTCATACTTAGCAACATCTTTACCATCAAAAGCATCATCCAATGCAGAACTTAAGTCATCATCAAATTGAGACCATTTTGCATCCCATTCATTTCGTTTTTGAAAGGTCCATGAATTAAAAGCAAATCTGATAGTCGTAGATTTGTTGATAATTTAAAAGAGGGAGATCCTTTAACCCTTCCCAACCAATGTTTTTTAAGCAATTGATGGCATTCGTCAAATTTAAAAGACCAAGCTTCCATCTTAAATGGTCTCCTTCGTTTCGAACTGAAGAATTCTGTATCAAGAATGATTGGAGCATGATCCGAAGCTTGAATAGGTAGATGTTTGATACCCATATTGGGGAAATGACTTTGCCAAGTTGATGAAGCTAAGCATTTATCAAGACGTTCATAAACCCTCCCATGACCTTTCCTATTATTGCACCAAGTGTATTTAGGACCTTTAAAGGCAACATCAAATAAACCATTTATAGCTTTCCATTCAGAGAAGGCTTGTGCACCATAAGGAGTACCTTGGCTGCCTCCTAACTTATCATCTAGGAATTCAATCTGATTGAAATCACCCAAAATAAGGAAATGAGAGTCAAGCGTACTTATGCAGTGTTCCAGAGCAGACCATACTTGCTCACGCTTGCTTTTCTTTGGTTCACCATAGACACAACAAAGATACCAGAACTTAAGACTACTTTCAGTCACTTTAAGAAGTACATAGTTAGGACATTTGACAATACAAGACAAATCTAGAGAAGCCTTCCAACCAATCCACAGACCTCCCTTAGTCCCCATAGCATCGACTCCTACTACATTGACATAACCATAATGCTTAAAAAAGGACGAAACTACAGACATAGGACACTTAGTTTCAGATAAAAAAACTAGATCATACGACTTATTATTATATATCATCGCTCTGAGCTTCGTAATTGTAGGGGCGAGCGGGTTATTAAGACCCCTACAATTCCATACAATGCACTTCATGGAAAAGGAGAGGATTGATTAAGTCCAATCCTCGCAAAACTTGTCAGTTCACCAGTGGAAGGTTGTGCTGCAGGAGTAGTATTCCCTGAGTCACTACTTGAGACTAGCATATCATCTAATGCAATAGAGACCTTAAAGTCATGCATTCCTTGCCTAGAACTTTCCCCTAGCGAAGAATGATCACAGTTCTTAAGCCTCTTTGCTAGGCTTGTTAGTGTAGGATACTCCATATCGTAGTTATAAACCGCATCAGACAGACAAGCAGTAGTACCAGGATCTGACAAAGCTCGCCTCTTAAGAATTCCCATGCACACATTATCTATTCCCATGCCACTTAAATTGCGCAAAAGATTAATGTCTTTTCCTTTGCCATGAGTAGATGAAGGACCAGGTAAGCTAGAATCAGGCATAACAACCAGAGGATTAGGTCCATCAGGGCCATGAATAACCTCATTATGAGAATATCGCAAGGAATCCTAGGTGGGACTTGAGATTCCATAGGAGGAGGGAGCTCTAATTCATTTTGTAGAACCTGCCTTTCTGTATCCTGCAATTGAAGCAAAGCAGTGAGGTCATCATGTGCATCCAAAAAAGGTTGGTCATCAGAAGAGGTTGAAATCATGTTTCTTAATAACTCTGATGGGGAAGAAGAGCTGAAAAAAGGTCATTCAGGAGTAGATCCATCAGCAGAAGAAGAACCATGATTCGCATCATGAGGATTAAAGAAAGGATTAGGCGCTTCAAATGCCTGATCCATATTTGCAGGGTTAACAGACTCATTATAAAAGAGATGCATGGAATCAGGAGCATCAATATATTGATTGTATCCATGCGCATCATCGACTCTGAAAGCAATATGAGATCGTTCCTCCGCACGGCCTGTGATGGAATCCAGAATAAATTCAGTCTCATTGGAGTCATACTCCACTTCTCCATGCCCTGCATAGATTAACTAAGGATCCCCAACTCGCCAATTATCATTGAGAGCAGCAGCTTGATTGTTCACAGAACTACCTTCCCCAAGCCCCTCTCCATGGCCCTCTGGAAGTGGAGTAACATTACCAGACCCTTGTATATCATTTGCACCAGAATTAGTGCCTATTGCAGGAGGAACGGTTCCCTCAAGATCAAGAGCAGAGCTCATAAGACCAGTAGACGTGTTAGCAACAATGGGAGTGATTGTCAAATTCTCCTCTGGGTCGTTAGTAGACCCATTTGGTAAGGGTTATGGAGTTGGTTGTTGAGTCACCGTGCCATTATTATAAATATGAACCCCCAAAACAACAATATTTTGAAGATCAACAGGGACATTTGTTTCCATAGATGAAGGAACTTCACCATTATTTGCTCCCACAAGCTGATCTTCACGCACTCCATTACCCTGCATGAGAGCATCATCAGTGGCCCCAACCCTTAACTGATCAGGCAAAAGAGTTAAGATAACATCATCGTCCTCCTGAACCAGTTGGTGAATGTGATTATGAACAGGTTGAAAAAGAATATCCCTATTTACTTGAACTCCTATCTCAATCTCAGGTATTTCCATATCCACTGAAACATTATTTTCAGGGATCCTCTCTTCATTCACAACCAAAGGATTAGTACCCACCTCTATACTTGCATGCACATTATCCTGAATATTTGCATGTCCGTTTGCATGAACATTTAGATGACCATTGGGCACAGTATGATCAACACCACCATCCGTTTGCATTGCATGCAAGTGCATATTCGATGGTCGTCCCTATATTAAATCATCACCAGGGACCATCCTTTGTTGATCCAAGTTCAGATCACCATTTCGATGAACTTCAAGATTAGTATTGACACCTTGCATGGGAAGATGCTCATCATCTTCATGAGCAGCTTGCATGGGATCATTAAACATATTAAAATTCTCATAAATAACCGGACTAGCAAAGGGTAAAACAGTAACCGCAAACTCCATCCCAGGATGGACACGTCCTCCATCTACAAGCCCGAGATCAAAATCGATCATTCTCTCACTAAGATTACCAGCAGGAACCGTGGAACCTCTATGCTCCCCCAATCTTACCTTAGACGTGACATATTTTGAAGAAGAAGGTAGGGCACAAAGATTCAGATTAAACATCGTAAACTGATATCAATTTTGAAAAACAGCAAACCCTCTATCAATAGCTCTTTCTAGCCCTGAGTTAATACTAGAAATAATATCACGAATGTCATTAACACATTGCGATACTTTATGCCCTATCCTTCCACACCTTGTACAATACTTGAAAATTTTGTCATACTTAAATTGGATCCATAACAACTTTTGTTGGTTGCATGCAAGGAAGAAGCCCGGATTCAGAGGCTGGCCCAACCGTACAGTCACACGCAAACGAAGATAGTCATTATCTGGAAAATTTGTAAACTCCTCAATAACCGAATCTTCCCCAAACAACTGAGCCACCACTTTAGCCATATTCATGTTTAAGTATTCGCAAGAAATACCATATACTCGAACCCATATTCTTGCCGTAGGAAACCGGACAGTTCGGGGAACCAAACCAGGTTGTCATTTCCTAAGCACCATCAAGGCTCCATCAATAACCAGAATGTTGCGTTCCAAAACATCTTGAAGATCTTGCATGTCGAAGAAATGGATCACATAAATGTCCCTATTCGCTTAACATTAACATGACCCCTTGTAGCCCAGTTTACTTCAATAATTTGATCACATAAACTCTCTGTCTTTTGGGTTATATAGAGAGTGCAACTTTGAGCTATAAAAAATGAACTCCAACAAGTCATGTTGCAATTTTCAGGTATTAAAAACGTGTTGGTGGAGTACGATAGAATGTGGACGTGTTTTGTTTCTGATATATACAAATATTTTGAATTGAAACTGTTTGAAGAGAACTAAACTAAATTTTTTCAGAGTACATATAAAGTGAATTTAAGTAACCAAACCAAATTCGATCATAACAGCCAAAATAAGTTCAAAAGAGCAACGCCTTGTCTATTTGAGAAGCTTGAGGTAAATTTATTCATCTTTAAGAAATAAACTAGTTTTATTACCCGTGAAATTCACGGGATTAGCTATGTTGTCGATAGTGTCATGCAAACCCGAATTTGCGATTGCACTGGACCTTTAAGACAAAATAGACTCGTAAGGAAAAAAATATTAAATAATACACATATATTTATTGTTATGTATATGACCACAAATTATTAAACTTTTGCCCACGATTATTAGTATTTTGCCACGGATATTGCTACATTTGTTAGTATTTTTGCAACGATTATTGTTATTATTTTTTTCTATTTTTTTTTATTATACTTCATCTGTGTCAGTCATTTTGCTACCTTTTATTATTATTTCATTTAAAACAGTTGATTTATGTAATAGTTCAACATAAAAGAAAATTTTCAAAATAGAAACTTCTATATTTTTATTCACGAACTATAATTCATAATAGATTAAATTGTTAACATTGTTTTGAAAGAATACGTGAGAACTATAAACGATGGAAAAATAAATGATGATTTTGTCAGCCAAATTTTTATAATAATAAAATCCCAAAATTTAATTAGTACTATTTATTTTGATGTTTAATGGCTATTTAGTTTTACTTTTAGAATGAAATGCCAAATTTGATGATTATGTTATTACAAAATAGTTTATACGCGGTTTCTTTGATTTAGATATTGAAATATTTAACAATTATACTATTGGTGTTTAACTCAGTTTAAAATTTAATTATGAAATTCATCTTTTTTTTTCTTTTTCTAAATAATAGGTGATGACATGATTTACTTAAAACTCTCCAAAAAAGTGAATGGTGTATTATTATACTATAAGCTTGCCTTTTTATATTATTTATAGACTATATATTGTACTTTAGTTGTTGTTTTGATTAATATACTAATAAAATGTGGTTTTAAAAAACAAAAAATACTTTCAAATCATCAATGAGTTTAGTAATTCATAACACCCATGTAAAAAAAAAAGTTAAGGTTAGGTTTTAATTAGATTGTATATATTTTGTACTAAAATTTTTATGTGAAAGTTTTAACGTTCTTTTGTCATTTAGGATTGATGCGATTAAAGTCGAAGGCTCGTTTCGTTTGCTTATTGTCATGCATTGGATCCGTCTAAAGGAGTAGTTATTCCAAGGCCTTCAAGATACAAATTTCTTTTGAGTCAATAAAAGGGTATTAATGCCTCATTTAGTTGGGTGTTTATTACCATTCATTTGTAGTTTTAATTCTGCATTTAGAGGGCCTTAATTTGTCCAAGATTAATGGTCTTAATTAGCTATTAAGTCTATCATTAGTTGTCTTTTGGAGTGGTCCAAAGACGTTGGTCTTTAGAGGCTATTTATAGTCTTTGTTGTTGGCAATTTTATTCATTCAGAAGTTTTATCAATCAAGTTGGGAATTCCTAACAAAACCATTGTTTTTATTTGAGTATTTTCAAGTAAAACATAGAAGTTGTGTCTACAATTTCGAAAGGTTGATCTCAAGCGTCGTCTTGTGAAAAACCCGATTAACTCTATCGGTGTAGAGCGTTAATCTCTTTGTTAGACTATCGGTGTAGTTTAACATTGTCTATCCCCATTGTTATTGTTATAGGTCTAACAATAGCAAATATCCCATTGGTTCGATTTATTTACATAAATCGAAACAAATATCCTTACAAATCAGATCGGGTCGTACCTAGTACGTTCGGATCTTGTTTGTTCTTTCTTTGTTTCCGCTGCACTCATACGAGTTTTATTCTCTCGAGTAAAATTCGTATCAAGGATAAATAAATTTAGTAAGTGAAGATGAAAGGACAAATCAATGCATAATGTTGAATTATTTTCTCTCTCTTTTTTTGAGAATGATAAATCTCACAACGTAAGGAGTTTAAAACATATATGATTATAGAGTTTTTTATCTTCTCAATATTTTAATTCTCATAAATTATATTTTTTTATAGTAACATAGTTATGAAGTTTAATAAATTATAGTCTTAGTACATCATCTATATCAATTTGTCAAAAATTCTAAATTTTAATTTTTTGCATAAATGATAAAATGAGTTAAATATAGAGTAGCTTACTACAAATTTCAATGCAATCTCATTATATATTTTGTATATATACTTAGATAGATAATATGACATGTATGCATAAATATTAGATAATAATTCACATTTAGTCCTTATCCATGTCAATAGGATTTCTTGTCTAACTTGTTAATAAGATTGAGATCCTCGCAACTCCAATTTCATTCTATGAGAGCTATTATTCAAAGGAAAAATGATGAATAAAAAAGCAACACATACCCAAATAAAACATATTTTTGAAAGTTTTTTAAATCTTAAAAAAAATTTATGAACCTAAAAACAATTAGTCATTCATATTCAATTAGTGTGGTCAATCTTGTAGTTAGTTTATAATATAGTATTGAGAGGACTAGAGGGAGTATTTATATATGCAATCTAGTATTTTCTTCTTCATAGTCTTCTTTCTTCAATGAAATATCCCTACAAAAACAAAAACAAAAAACCATTGAGTGATTAACAACAAACAAAATATTGGAATTTGATTTATGTAATATTAATCTTATCGTTAATAATTTAAGTTTTCCCGTAAATAATGAAAAAAATAGGGCATTGAATCATAAAGATGTAAGTGTATTTACCTTTGAATATCACAACTCCACAAATTTTGATAGGCCCTAAATGAAACAAAACAACATATATGAGAAGGTTAAAAATGTGAAAAGTAATTCATAACCAATGGAACTTAAAATAAATAAATAAATTATTAATTTAAAACCTTAATACACTTACCTTGATGTTGATAAAATGATAAGAACAATTATTGACACATATTTAAAATTCTTTTAACGATGGGGGCAAAATGATATTGGCTTATTTTGGCTCACAAATATTGTTTTCCATCAAATATTTATAGCCAAATGAGGATGTGTTTTATGACTTTTGGCGTCTGTTTTTATTATTATCAAATTTAATATATACATAAATATGTAGCAAAGGTTTATGACTTTGAGCATTATTTTTTATTATTAGTAAATTTAATATAGACATAAATATAGAGTAAGGAGAAATAAAATGTAAAAGGTTTGCTTTAATTTTTTTTTTTATTTTAAAAAAAAATTCACATTGTATGAGAATTGTTTAGGGAGTTATCTTACGAAACTAAAAGATGATAGATATTTTGCCTTGTTTTTTATTAATAAATTATATTTATAGATTTATATATGTATCAAATTAATGAAATTGAGCAAGTTTATTGCAATAAGATTTAAGAGAGAATTACACATATAAACAATTTAAAATTAGACTGATGTAAATTTTTATTTGTCGTTTAACCTATTATAGTTTGAAAAATTAAAAGGCCAATGTTTAATGTTAAGTATTTTATTATTTGCCCTTAATCTTTATAAATTCTTTATTATTTTATAAACGGCGTAAAATTAGAATTATGTGATATTTATGTGTTGCTTAGAATATTCTAACTGATGGGGCATATTCTGCACCCTCTGACCGAGTCAACATATTGAGCAAGGTCAAGGATCAAGAGACAGAAAGTCAACATGTTAGACCGCCTAACCGACGCAGCCTGTCGGCCGGTCACTTGGG
This sequence comes from Silene latifolia, assembly GCF_048544455.1. NCBI lineage: Eukaryota > Viridiplantae > Streptophyta > Magnoliopsida > Caryophyllales > Caryophyllaceae > Silene > Silene latifolia. Next base: position 18,654,256 of record NC_133536.1, read on the forward strand.
TCTCGGCTGAGCCATCAGCCAGCCGGGAGACATATCCGCGTACTCATATCCAATACCCCTCGGCATGGAGTCAGCCGGCCTGCCATGGGTCCATCGGCCGAGGGTAGAACAGTCTTTCTACCTGCTAGCCACTTGGCCACTACGTGACAAAAGGTGAAAGTCTATAAATACTCCACTTCTCTCATTGAGAAGGGGATCCACAATCTAACCTAAAACTCACTACTCATCTGGTATAAACTCCCTTATCTCTCTACAATATACTTTGTCAAGGAACACACAACTTAATCCCTTTAAGTTCACTGACTTGAGCGTCGGAGTGAGTACGCTCGGTGCAAAGCCGAGCCCTCAGTTTGTTCATCGTTTCAGGAGAGACCGAGAGGAAGAGTCAAGGCAAGGAAGGACATCCATTCACCAAGCTTGCGTGGTAAACAAATCTGCTCTGGAATTATACCCGGAACACTAACAATAAAGTATAAATTTAAAATTTAGTATGAATTTTATTTGATTTTTAATTGTTGTTAAATTTATCTAGAAATTAAAAAGGCCAAATTTTAATGTTTGTTGCTATTTATATTTAATGTTTTAGATTTTTTTTTTTGTTTCACAAATTTTGTCATTCATAAAAAATATATAAAAAATTGAGGATATTTTTTATGACTTTTGAACATCCATTTTCATTATTATCAAATTTAATATAGACATAAATATGGAGCAAAGTTCATGACTTTTGAGCATCATTTTTTTCATTATTATGACATAAATATTATAATAAATATTTGTGTTGATTATGTTCTAAATTCAACATAAAGATAATCTTTTTTGTGAGACCGTTCTTTTGTATGACCGCAATATTTTCTCAATTTTTAAGTCACAAATACTTAAACTATTTTTAAGTTGATCCCAAAAATTTGTAAATATTACTTTGTAGGGTAATTTAGTTACTTGTAATGGTCTCATTCAAAATAAACAGTGTTATATTAGAAATAGTCAAAGTTTCGGTGTTCATGTGGTATTTTTTTTATTATAGAAAATTATTTATAATTGATTTACACCTCCCCAAATAGGCTTTTACTTTTTTTTTTTGGCGGGGCGCTAACTCAATTATCATTCAATGTGTGTTTTTTTAGTAATAATTATCCGTCAAGACGTCAATATTGTAATGTAATTTGTCACTAAGCAAATATTATATAATCAAATACAAAATACAAATTAATTGTAAAAATGACTCATATAATAATATTTAATGTTTTATGTAGTCTTTTAAAATATATTGTATAGATTGATAATATGTGGATTATGATATTGCCATGTCACATTTAATTTGTGATGTCATATTTAATTTTGCCTTGTCACATTTTCCATGTCACATTAACCTTTTAATTATATTGTATAGATTTATTCCTACTAAAGTAATGGAGTACTATGAGGTAAATAGACATTCACAAAAATATTTTGTAATAGTCTCTCTTTTGATTTATGTTTTGCCGTCGGAAAGTCTTTGTCAAAACGATCTTATATTCTCGGTGGTGTATTGTAAGGTTCGAGTATTAGCTTCGTATGAAAATGTAAGGGTCATATGTTACTATGTCAGAGCTACGTCTCCTCATCCAGTCCGAGCTTGAGGGGTCTAATTCGTTTTAGTTCATTAAAAGGGATCGCTCAATTAAGGTCGTGTTTGGTTGACATGAATCAAGGCTCTGTTCTAGTCTTCTAGACTACATCTTTTGACATGCTTCGTTAGGGTCACAAATGGAGAGGATCTTTATTCCTCTTCTTTCCCTTCTCATTCTGTTCAACTTCATGCAACTTGCAAGTATCGAAATTTCTGAATAGGAGTTCATGAATGTCTGTATTTAAGCTTAGAGAAAACACCAACACTCTCGACAGTGAACTATATATAACTAACTACATAACTCGGGTACATCGTTATTTAGCTTGTAACAAGAATCATCAAATCCCTGTTCAGTAAAAACAACCACCACTGCACATGCACTACAGTTCAGTGGGAAAACTCTACTTACAGTGCATAAAATCATATAGCCGTAAAACACCTTCATGCTTCAGCATAAAACAAGATGACAACATTATCGATTTCAGGTACCAATGCTAAATCCTCTGTCAGCAGCATAATCTACAAAGCTGTAAAGTGGCGTCACCTTCTCTCCGTATTTTCCAAATCCATCCAGTTCTCTCTTTGCTTGAACTCGGAGATCCTCAGCTACTTCCATGGCCTTCTCCACACCGTATACACTAACATAGTTCTTCCTTCTCTTTTTCTTACTCTCGTCCCTCTTATCAGCTATAGACTTTTCTTTTAAAATATCATCAACTAAATGATATAATACACCAACTGCTCTACCGTATCTTCTTAGCCTCTGGATTTCATCCTCATTGGCACCTGCTAACAGTCCTCCGCAAACAGCTGAGCACTCAGCCAGCTCCCCAAACTTTTTATCTTGTATGTAGTCCACCATATTGGGCCCATCTTCTAGGTCCACAATTTGGCCCGCTGCCATGCCTGTAGACCCCACACACCTGGCTATCTCTGCAATGACTTTGAGGATTTGGGTCTCGGGGACCAGTTCAGATGGGGTATGTGTGACAATGTGGCGGAAGCCTAGAGGGAAGAGTGCATCTCCGGCAAGGATCGCCATATCTTCCCCATAAACAACATGATTAGCTGGATGGCCTCGCCGTTCTGGATCATTGTCCATGCATGGAAGGTCGTCATGCATTAAAGAAGCGGAATGAACCTATTTGCACAATATCATGATTCATGAGACATTGCTTGATGCTCCATATAAGTTCCAAAAAATACAGTATGAAAATAGTCGCTAACTAGCTACTACATAGCTAGATGAACACAATGACAATCTCCTCATTTTCATTGTGTCCCAAAAGACGTCTCACACCTTCATCTAAATCTACATTTGAAAGTGACCCGTATGTATAATCAATTCAATAACCACTAACTACATGGTACACTCTCCATGAATGACATGGTGCAATTGTACACAAGTTCCCCCACTTCACATTCCAGTCAAATCAGCATTTATCACAGACCGGAGTCCTAGACCACGATCATTTTGTCAATGTACGAATCTCAGATCTCAAACATATAACTGATGCACTAGAAAGGTGGCCAGCGTATTCACGTCACTTGGTGAAAGACTGACGTAAATGCAAGACGCAGAGTGGTAAGAGCCCCAAATTATCAAAGCACTATTTTCTTAAAGAAAGCCATTGGATAATCTTCAACACTTTAGCGTTGGATGCAATTAATGATGTAGACTCACTGAAAACATTCTGGAGAAGGGTAGACATAAGATGGATACTGAGATTGACTCTTTCACAGTTACAAATGTTGCAAGGGTATGAACAAGAGACTATGAGAGTTCGCAAGAATAAAGACACTAAAACCGCGTGCCCATAGGACAGAACAAATGTACGTTGCTCAAACTCTTCACTGAAACATACTCCCTCTGTCCCCGGTCATTTGTTGTCTTTTTCCATTTTGGGGCGTCTCAGTCATTTGTTGTTCTTTCTATTTTAAGAATGAATTTGATGAGTAATTTGATCATTCACATTCAATTTTTCCACATGTCATTTATTCCACATGTCATTTAGTAATTGACCCTTTCCCTCTTTCTTTGGTTTTTGTGCCAAAACCAAAGGACAACAAATGACCGGGACGGAGGGAGTACTAAAACCCACTTTAACTATAAGATACAAGGGTTAGGGTTACTTCCACTGAGGTTGAAGACATAAAATGCTTCAATATAATAGCCAAAGCGCCAGACCCAAAACCTTGGATCTTCGCCCGTTACAAACCATGAATTGTGCAAATAAATGTACTCCATCCGTCCCAATCATTTATTTACCTTTGATTAAAACACACCTTACAACGAATATAAAAGGGAAACAAAAGACTGGGACTGGAAGGAGTAACTAATTTGGTAAAGTCATTGCTTGTGCAAATGTCACTTGGCACTCTTCGCACCAAACAGATAAGCCTATTCTACATTCACTAACATTCAGCTAAATATAGTAACAACAACATCAGAGCCTTAATCCCAAAATGATTTGGGGTCTGCTGACATGAATCATCCTTTCGAACCGTCCGTAGGTAAACGCACGCCTCAAAATGCGAATCAAAAAGGGAAAATGAAAAACAAAAAGGGAGAACGAAAATATAATGGAAAATCAAGGTAAACTTAGGGGTTTTAAAATCGAATTCCGGATTTCTAAATACAGTAAGTGTAATATAAATTGTTAACCTGATAGCAAGCAAAGAATGTCTAAATCCAGCAAATATAATCAATGATCTTGCTATTTCAGCTAACCAAATATTCAATTGTTCGAGTTTATTGATCAATCATTCTCGAAATAGAAAGGTAAGCAAATGAATGACGGGACAAAAATGAGATAGGTAAACAAATGACGAGAAGAGAATAAAGTACCATTTCAAGGGCACAAGCAGTAGGAAAGGCAGCTCGACGGTCCCCACCAAAGAGCTCACAAGCTGTAATACACATAACAGGCGGGGCCCGTTTGGCGGCGTTGTCGAGGACGGAATAGCGCATAGCCTCGTATATCTTTTCAGGGTAGGATACCGGGATTGATTCGTCAAGCTTGGTGTTGATCTCGCTAATCAGGGATGTCCAATACCCGCGAAGGTCGAATTGGACGGTGGATGATGCGGTGGTTGGCATGGTGGTGGAGCACCGGATGACGCGGCGGTGTGTGTGGTTGAAGGATAATGGTGGTTGTTGAATGCGGGGTTTAGGTAGGGGTAAGGTGTGGAATGATGGGGTTAGTGTGAAGAGATCCATGTGTATGTGTTTGTTTTATGGGATTTGTTTATTGGTTGGGAAAATAAGTGGGACTTTGGTTGGAGAATGGTGGTGGAGGAATGGGAGGGGAATATCCATGTGAGATTAAGAAGATGATAATTGGGAGTACTTTACCAAGTTTGGGAGATGTTTTATTCAAAAAGCCAGAATGGATGGGAATGGAATGGTAAATAATGGGAGAATGAAATTAGATATGAGTTGGTCTTGTTTTAAACGGGTTATTTTCGTCTAAAATTATAAGGCGCGGTTTTAAAATCATTTTACAATTAAATATGACTATTTTTGAAAAACAAAATGTTATTATAAGTTGTAACGTGATTAGTCTAGTTTAGTAGGGGTTAATAAATGCCATTTTGAAGCCTTCCAAAGGCTCTCCTATCCCAAAACCAATTGGCTAAGTAATGTGAGCATTGGTGACCTGACGGTTAATGCTCAAGATCATTAGCAAATGGGCACCATCGTCCGCTTTACAAGTTTAAGGAGGTTCCTTCCCAAAACCAATTGGTAATAGAAGGAGTAGCTCTTTGGTTTATAAAGTAGATTATACTTCTCTCTTTCTTTGATGTGGGAGACCTAACATGTGATTTTTCACATTATCTTTCATAATATACTGGTCTACATGGTAACCATTGGAAAACACAAAAACGATTTCCAGTTGCCTGTTTGTTTTTAGTTAATTGTATTGAGGATTAAGCTTTACATCTTGGAACAAGTTTTTGAATCCAAAATAGTTTGAATTGTAAGACTTTAATCCTAAATGAATATTTGTTTGTTTCACCTATTCTATTGTAGCAATTATAATTCGTCAAGTAATATGTTAACTCATCATTGTTGAGTTACAAAAGGATTAAATTTGTATAAGTCAAAGTGATGCATCATTTGTATGGGGTTTGTTTCCTTTTTCAAAAATAAATCGTTTTATGGAGATTGTTGATGCTCGGGAATGGGTGGTTGCGAATCTATCTGTTAGAAATAATGCGGAATTGGATTTGTGGCCAACTTTATTCTCTATGATTGTTTGGTGGATTTGGAGATGGAGGAATTTCGGGGTTTTCGGCAGAAGCGAAATAATACCGCTGAACACCTATTCCTTTTTTATGAAACGGTTTTGGGAAATTATGATGGCTCAGGAATCACTGGATGTGAGTATTCGTTCAAAAGAAATGCGCTATAAGCAAATTTTTGTTCGTTGGATTGCACCTCCAATGCATTAGATTGCTTTGAACATTGACGGAGCATCCAAAGGTAACCGGCCTTGGCTGGTGCAGGTGGTATTTTTCGTGATTCATCAGGTCAGATGCTGGTAGCTTACTCAGAGAGCTAGGCATTGCTTTAGTTACTAGAGTGGAGCTAATGGCTTTCAAGCGTGGGTTGATTATTGTTATGGAGCGGAATTTTACTCGATTAATTATCCAAACAAATTCCCAAATAGTCGAACATTTTATGAAGCATGAGTAGGAGCATTCATCGGCACATTCTCATTTGATCGGGATATGCAAATCATTTGTGCGTGATACGGGAATACAGGTACACACTCACCATATTTACCGGGAAGCAAACACGTGTGCGGATACTATGGCTAATCATGGCGTGGTGCAAGGGCAAAAAATACAAATCTGGGAAGTGTCGGATATGTCGGCGCAGCTGTTCCAGTTGATTCAAGAGGATATGGGAGGTGTTGCTAGGCCTCGTTATATTCCTTTTTATGCCTTTTAGTTTTTTTGTTAGTTTCAAACTTGTGTTCTTTGGGTTAATCCCGCTTCTTTCACCAAAAAAAAAAAAAAAAAAGGAATTACATTAATTTGCAAGTGTAAGTAAAATGGTTACACATGCATTGCATAAAGAGATAAATTAACCTAGTTCACTTGGTAGAAGTGCAATTCTAACATTCTTATACAAGTTTCAGCTAAAGTAGTATCCCACATCGGGATATCAAAACATATGACCACCTAACATTCATACAAAAAGAAACTCAGGGACAGTGAGTAAAGTACTTACCTGGACGGGGTCTATGGCCGATCAAGAAGGTCCATGGCCTAGGCTTGTGGTCTCCATTGCACTCAGGAGATGCACACGCTTAAGATCTCCCCAAATGTGGGAGAGTCTACGTCATAATTTGTTATAATGGGGGCCTGCGTTCGCGCGGCCCCTGCCCAATTTAAGTTCCAATCTTCGTGGCTCTGCTAACAAAGTGAAGCTGTCTCTTGCTTACAGGTTAAATTATCGGAGAATATTTGGTAATTTTATGAGAATCCCCTACATTTTTGTTGGTTACGGCTACGCAGTCCTTTTTGCGACTAAAATAATTACACAACGCCGAGTTAATCCTGATTTTGTGACTAATGCTCGTAATTATCAGTCTCTGGAAGAAAAATTCGCTGAAATAGAGCATTTACAGATTAATAAAAAAACATTCTCAAGATAGTTTCGAAAGTAGCTTCTCGTCATTAAACTCGGCTCTGTTTCTGCTTTACTGATTAGGCAGGCAAGTGTCGATGGAAAGGAAGGTCATTTCCCCCAAGTCTTAGGCAACGACTCAATCGATCAGGTAACTGTACTAACTGTCCCAGCTGCTACTGTCACGTGATTCGATTGATCACGAGCCTAGGAATGAAGCAAATTCAATAGAACAGCTGGTCCCACAAATAAGCGGCCATAACAAAGTGGTTTACATAAATTGTGGGAGGATTAGTAAATGTTTGCAAGCAAAGCTGCCTTTATATGATTACCCAGGCCAGTTATTGTAAATGAACACTAATGTAATTACAATAACAAGTGTGTAGGCTTCGAATCTATAAGCTTTTGCTGATAAACGTCAACTTTGCCGAGATGGTAATCTTCAGGTAGCCAAATAAAGCTTTGATCAGAAACGAAAAATTAAGCTACAAGTTTCATGTGAATTGCTAGAAGCTCCATTGAAACTTGAAAGCAGCAAGTTTTATCATTTCATGACTACCAAATCACACATGACCGCCAAAATAAGACTGCAAGGTTTTGCACTTGAATTGCCGGAAGCTCCAATGAAGAAGCTCCCTCCAAAAATAAACGTATACCACTTATAAACAACGAGCACACGGTATTCTTTAGTAAAAGGCGAAAGAATAGTTTGCTATGTGCTCATTGCATGGCTGCGTGATTTACTCTGTTGAGAGGAGTACCATTTTCTATGTAGCTCCGATATTGGTAAATGTTTATTGGTAGGTGTGGGACAATTTTTATTTCATATGACTTGCATAAATACCTCACAGAACTAACTTATCTCATTCACTTTCTGTCATTCGCACTGCATTATCACTCACAATTAAAGTTGATTTTACACACATTTGCTACATCATCGGAGGTCAGAAAATCGATCGATTTGTGGCAAATGATACAAAGAGCTAAGGGGGTGTTTGGTTGGGTATATTGGAATGGAATGGAATGGATTAGATCCATTCCATTGTTTGGTTGGGGTGATTTGGAATGGAGTTAGATACCCAATGGATTCTAACTCCACCCCAACCCCTTGGAATCCCATACCCACCCTTCCCCCTTGGATTCAAACTCCATTCCTCCTCTTTATAATTTGTGGTGAACCAAACAACATTAGACAAGTATGGATTTAGAACCCCATACCACCCTACTATCAAACTCCATTCCATTTGTTCCGGGTGTAATTCCAGAGCAGATATTCGTTACCACCCGTTGCTTGTAGAATGATGTCCTTGGTTGAATCCTTCTTGTCTTTATCGTTCCTCTCGGCCTTTCCTGCAACAATGAACGAACTGAGGGCTTGGCTTTGTGCCAAGCGTACTCACTCCGACGCTCAAGTCAGTAACTTAGGGGATAAGTTGTTCCTTGGCTAAATGTATATTGTAGAGAGAGAGGGAAGATTATACCAGATGAATAGTGTTTCTTAGGTTAAGTTGTGGATCCTTTCCTTAATGAAGGTTGAGGAGTATTTATAGACCTTCACCATTTGTCACGTAGTGGCCAAGTGGCCAAGTGGCTAGCAGGTGGAAAGACTGATCTACCCCTCGGCCGAGGGACCTATGGCGGGCCGGCGGGCCCTGTTGACTCACCGCCGAGGGGTCTTGGATGTGAGTACGCGGGTATGTGTCCCGGTGGCGGGTTGCCATGCCGAGACCAGTCGACAGTAGATGCCGATGGGTCGCATCGGCTAGGGCCGCATAAGTCGTTGACTTGTTTGTGGATATCTTTGACCTTGCTCAATATGTTGACTTGGTCGGCGGTGCGAAATATGCCCCATCAATTTGCCCCAGCGTAGTCTATGCCGTGGTATGGGCTCCGATGTACGTTTGAGCGTATATTCTGCGCAAGTAATTTGTAAAAATTTTCTCAGACGGCTTCTTCAAGCGGCGGCTTCTTTGACCTCGGCCTGGTCTTTCTTAGGCCGTACCATATCCCCCCTCCGCATGGATGCGTACAGGGCATTCGATGTGGAAAAGGAAGCGACGCCGGCCGAGACCAGGGGTTGAGAGAGCCGGTTGTTTTTATTGCCCCGGCCGCGCTTACTTAGCTTGGTTGATCATGTGGCGGCGGAGAACGGATGCTTGGAAATTTGTTGAGGAAGGTGAATAGGCGGAGAGATACGAATGGGCGTGTTGAAGACGCTTGGTCACCGTTGCATTGATTGAGTTCGATCATTGTTGCAAACGATTGACATCCCGTGGTTGCATGTCCGACACGTGTCCGCACGCCGATTGGTTGACGCTTCATGGGTCATTCTCTCGATTGGTCCTTCTTCATGGGCTTTTCCCTATAAATAGGGCAGTTATCCCGTGAAATTGGCCACCAATTTCATTCTCCAAAATTTTCCTCTCTAAACTTTCAAGGGTTTCATTGTCTTCTAATTTTCAGAGTTGTTACTCCGGCGGGTGTTTTTCTTCAAGGTAAACAAACTTTCCAATTTCTTAACTCTGTAAGTTATTATTGTAAACATGTCTTCTGCTGATGTCGGGCCTAGCAAACCGACGCGGGGGGGTTCCCCGTCGCGCCTTGATGAGGAGGGGATACTAGACGCCATCCCGATAAGGTTTGGGGGCCCTAGGTCTCCTTCTCCCGTAGTCGATCCACCAATTTTGGAGGAACGGGAGGATGAGGATGACGATGTTGATGAGGATGAGGGGACTCCTTCTGATGGTAGGAGGCTGTCTATCCCGGATCATGGCGAGCCCTGCACGACTGGTCTTGACCGTGCTTGGTCCCATAAGTTCGCCGATTGCTCCGTGAAAACATTTTTCGAGGCCATTTCTCCTTCGGTGAGGGGTACAAGATCGTTATCCCTAAGAAGGGTCAGGCGGTCTGTTGCCCTCCACCGGGTCACACCGGCGTGTACATCGTGGCACCGGAGTATGGGTGCGGTTTCCTCTGAATAAATACGTCATGGCCATCATCAAGGCTATGAACGTCGCTTTGGCCCAACTACATCCGCTGGCCATGAGGACGATAGTTGGCTTTGTGTGGCTCTGTCTTTTTAGGGGGGAGATCCCGATAGTCAACTTATTCCGCCGCCTTCATCATCTACGGCCCTCAATCGCTGGTAAAGTGGGTTGGTATAGCGTGCAGGCGGAGCCAGGCTTCGTCTCCGTGTCCAAACTTACTTCTTGCAAAGACTGGCAACGGCGATGGGTGTATGTTCAAGTGCCGGAGGACTACCCCCTGCCTCTGTCTTTCCAGAGCCCTGTTTACTTGCGGTGTGAGAACCGGGAAGAGTATGAGGAGTGTACCGCCCGGGGTAAAGTTAAAATGGACGCTTCGATGGTCCCTCTTACTGAGGATGAGAAGCGGGTGATGCAGCTGTTTGATGCTGAGAAGGGATGGCTGCCCCCGACTCAAATCATTCTTCAGGATGAGCTGCTCTGCCACGTCGGCCTCATACCGGCCCTCAGCCAGGGTGAGTGGGGTCGGTGTGGGGCCCATCTTTGCCTGTTATGCTCTTGTTTCAGGGCTTTGTTTTACTTTTATGTAACCTTTGTTTGATTTTTTTGCAGACCGGTTTGGCCAGGATCTGTCTGAGAGGACTTTGCAGAGGTTAGGGCTTGACAAGGACAGGAAGGTCGTTAGACAGCACCCTACGGCTGAATTGCGTGATCGTAGACCGTCTCCCAACGAGCTCATGGATAAGGAGTCAAGTCACTGATCCGGCGGCGCCGAAGCAAGGGTTCTCGGGGCGTGCCAAAGAGAACAAAGAAAGCGGCGTCCGTGTTGGCGGCGGCGTCGGGCCGCCTACCTCTTCGACCCCAAAGGTGGTTCAAGAGCCTGTGGAGGTCATCGAAATCGCTGATGGGGCGGTGACCGTTGCTAAGGTCCTTTCTCCTCCGAAGAAGAGAAAAGAGCCCCCGTCTGCTTCCACCGTTGCCGGGGAGAAGATTGACTCAGCCGACCCTCGTACGAAGAGGGTCCAGACTGGTACGGATCTAACTTGTGGTTCGGATTTAGCTGGTTCGTTGGACATCCCAGATGACCGGCTTTCTGATGTGTCAATGCATGGTGACATGGATGCTCTGTGTAAATTTTTTGTAGATCCTCCTTCGGCAGCTGCCGCTCTCACCGAACGGCAAAATAGGGAAGCGGCTGAGAAGGCTATTGAAAAGGTGGGTGACAAAATGTCATCGTTGACTCCTCGGCCAAAGAAATTCCTCGCCTCCGAGCTTGTGGCGAGGGTGTGAAATTGTATAAGAGGTCCGGGGGCGAAGTGGACCCAACAAGCCGGCTCCTACATCACGGAGCGGGAGAAAACCATGGCCCAAGTCGCACCACCGATCGCGAAGCTTAAACTTGACCTCTCTCGCGCGAGGGGGAAGCCGCGAAGGCTAAGTTGGATCTCTTCGCTGCCAAGAAGCGCGTGGAAGAAATTGAGAAGTTGCTAGCGGCCGAGAGGGCCAAGGTTGAGGAAGGCGATGCCGCCACCGCCAAGATGATGGAGGAGCGGGACAGGTACAAGGATGGTTATGACGCCGTGGTTGCAAAGGGGGAAAAGTGGAAGGATCTGTTCCACAACCAGGGCGGAGGGGCTCGGGGACGCGCAGTCGCCCTTGCTCAAAAGGAGAAGGATATTGCAATGCTTCAAGATGATCTTCTCCCTAAAATGTGCGCCCAATTCCGGGACCAGGCCGAGGAGGCGACCAAGGAGGCAATAAGAAGGCTCGTCCCGAGGGCTCTTTCCGTGGGATAAATTTGACCAGCTTTTGGACGAGATGGCGATCTTTGCGGAGGCGGCGGCTGCGAGAAGGCGGAGGCGGCTCGGTTTACGAGGCCAAGGCGGACTATGATGCAAAGGTGAAGGAGGGTGACAGGCTAAAGGCACTTGAAAATGTCGAGCCCTCTTCTCGTGCCGGCCACCGAGGGTGCCGTGCCGCCGCTGATGGAGGGCAAAGAACAGGCATAGGGAGACGGGCGGTCGTCACCGGACTCACCCGGCGTCTCGGATAGCTTTAGCTGTTCGGGGGCCAATTATTGAGCCTTCTCTCTCTGCCATCTTTTGGCGCTTCAAATCCCAAGTCTGTAACCTTTTGTGTTTTTTTTTTGTTTCCTAGCTTTTTGTAAAGCTTTGGTAGGTAGAGTTTAGGCTATCCTTATGGGGACGGCCGTCGTCTGTACTCTCCTTGCAATCATTTTCAATAAAGTTTTATCTTTTCGGTCCTCGGCTTGGCCGGGACTTTGATTACGAACCTTGACTTATTTTCTTGCGTTATTAATCGAGTGCCTTCGTTTTTACCGTCGGCATGGCCGAGTCAGTTAGAATGCATATCTCAACTGCGTAACGTCTTTATCAATTCTTTTAGCGTATCGGTCATTGTGTCCCCGTCGCTCTCGGCTAAGGCCGAGGTAATCGGGGTTATGGCTCGATAGCAATTCTTCTAGCGTATCGGTCATTGTGTCCCCGTCGCTCTCGGCTAAGGCCGAGGTAATCGGGGTTATGGCTCGATAGCAATTCTTCTAGCGTATCGGTCATTGTGTCCCCGTCGCTCTCGGCTAAGGCCGAGGTAATCGGGGTTATGGCTCGATAGCAGTTCTTCTAGCGTATCGGTCATTGTGTTCCCGTCGCTCTCGGCTAAGGCCGAGGTAATCGGGGTTATGGCTCGATAGCAATTCTTCTAGCGTATCGGTCATTGTGTCCCCGTCGCTCTCGGCTAAGGCCGAGGTAATCGGGGTTATGGCTCGATAGCAGTTCTTCTTTTTGAGTGCCCGCCTGGTGGCAATTTTGTGGAGGGGGACAAACACTCTGATGGAAAACTTGGGTGATTCATTCGCTTGTTATGATCGTGCGTTGGGGTGTCCACAAGGGGTTGGACACCTCCGCCGCTATACAAAGTATTTCCTTAAGTTATCGGTGTTCCAATGGCTCATCAAAGGCACACCTCCCATGTCTGTCACCGGATGTGCCCGGCCTCATCTCTTCAACCACCTTGTAGGGGCCCTCCCGATTGGCCGTCGATTTTACCATGAATATTTCCCTTGTTGGTGGCGGTAGCCGACTTCCTTAGGACTAGGTCTCCCACTTTTAGGTCCCTTTTGTGGACTCTTCGGTTTGTAGGCTCTTTTCATCCGGTTTTGATATACTTGCCAAGTTGAGGCGTGCTTTGTATCTCGGCTTTCCCGACCAGTCTAAGGAAGCTCTCGGGCCTTCCTCGTTTTCAATCGGGTTAAAGGTAGCCGTTCTGAATGTTGGCACCGTCGCTTCAATTGGTAGGATCGCCGGAACCGTAGACTAAGTGGAAGGGGGTGTACCCTGTTGCTTCTTTCTCCGTGGTCCGAAGGGACCACAGACACCGGGTAGTTCATCGGCCCACCTTCCTTAAGGTCTTCAACTGTCTTCTTCAAACCGTGAGGATTGTTTTGTTGGCCGCCTCCTTTGCCGCCGCCTTGCTCGTGGGTGGCGGAGACGGAGGAGTACGCAAACTTGATGCCAAGCTCTTCTAACCAGTTCATTATCAGGTCGCTCCAAAACTCTCGGCCGTGGTCAAATACCATAACTTGGGGTAATCCGGCGAGTTATAACATTTTCCCAGATCACCTTTCGACGGCCGTGGGTTTTCGGCTGGCATCGCTTCGACTTCAACCCATTTGGTGAAGTAATCAACGGCGACGATCAAGAACTTCCTTCCTCCGGAGGCCGTTGGGAACGGCCCTAGCATGTCCATCCCCACATGTGCGAAAGGAAGGGGACTAAGCACCCCATTGTAGGTCTCGGAGGGAGCGTGTATCACCGGGCATGCATCCGACGGTTCGTGCACTTCTTGGTCTTTGTTCGGAATCTTGAAGCATGGTGGGGCGTAGTAGCCGGCTCGGAGAGCCTTGTGGGCTAGCGTTCTTGCCCCCATGTGGTGTCCACAGATGCCTTCATGAATCTCTCACAAGATCAATTCTCAAGCTTTCGGTGGACCGACACACTTCAAGAGTGGTCTTATTATGGATCTTCTGTATAGTTCCCCTTCGAACACCAAGTACCTGGCGGCGATCCTTTTTATCTTGGCCGAGGGATTGCGGTCCTCCGGCAATTCACCTGTGAGTTTGTATTTCATGATCGGAGTCATCCACGTTGTCTCGGTCTCTATGTTGCCCACCATGCCGACGGTCTCAGTGATGCTCTTCGCATTCCTGATATCTACCAAAGACGGTTCGGTGACATTCTTGATGGTTGAGCTGGCAAGTTTGGAGAGAGCGTCGGCCCGGTTGTTCTCGGATCTGGGAACGCATTGGATTCGGAAAGATTTCAATTTCGCTATGTCGGCCTTTACCCTCTCTAGGTACCTTACCATTCCGTCGTCCCGAGCCTCAAACTCCCCTCTGATTTGGTTAGTAACCAACAGTGAGTCTGTCTTCAACACAATGTGTTCCGCTCCGGCAGCCCTAGCTAGCTCGACTCCGGTTATCACCGCCTCGTACTCGGATTCGTTGTTTGAGGCCAAGGAGGTAAGCTTTAAGGCGTGCTCAAACACGTCTCCGTTCGGGCTAAAAATAACGATGCTGGCTTTCGAGCTATCCGTCGTGGAAGGGCAGTTAGTGTGTATCTCCCATACGCCGTGGTCCTTTTCGTCCTTCGAGACGAGCTTACGTGCTTCCCCCCGGTCCGAGATGTATATCAATGTCCGGGCCCGGATGGATATTACAGCGTCGATTTCGCTCAAAGTGACCCGACCTATGAGAACGTTGTAGGCAGACGTGCCGTCGATGACTACGAATTCGGACATAACATTCTTGGCTGCACCTCCCCCGCCGAACCTCACCGGCAACTGACCGACCCCGGGGTACCGACCGACCCCGAAAAGTCGTACAACGGGTTGGTGCGGGGCTCAAATCTTCAACCCTCGGACCGAGGCCGAGAAAGCATTCTCTCGTACATAACGTTCGTGTAGGCGCTGTGTCAATCGGGCACCTCTTCACCAAGTGGTTGGCTATGTCCAGGTGGATCAAGTAAGTGGGTCGCTGTGAAGAGCGATGACTCCCTCGTAGTCCTCCCGCCCGATGGTCATATCGGGGATGTTGGGAGCGGGGTGGTCGTGTTGGGCACAAAGTTGATGGCCGATATGGTTCATCCAGTGCCGTTTGTGCCCATGAGCGGACCCATCGTTCCTGTTGCCCCTGATGACAACATGGATTACTCCTATCCGTTCAAAGACGGACTTGCTATTTGACCCGCCGGCATCTGGTTTTTGGCCTCCGGCAACATATTTGCCGAGGCTCCCCTTCCGGATCAGTTCTTCAATGGCATTCTTCAGATGCCGGCAATCGTTGGTTAGGTGTCCGGTGTGGCCGTGGTACTCACAGTACTGGCTCGTGTCACCGTCACTCCTCGGCCTAGGGGGTCTTTCCCACTTCTGGCCCTCGTTCTTGCTCAACGCGAAGACCTCGGCGGCCGATACGACTAGGGGGGTGTGATCATCGTACCGTTTTTTGTAGTACGTTCCCGAGTTCCCCCCGGCATCCGCCGAGTTCTGTTTCCTGGCAGGTTTGTCAGACCGTGACCTATTATTCTCACGGCGTCTGTCATCGGGCCGTGACCCGTTGTTGTCACGGCGTCTTTCATCCGGGTTGTCCTCCCAACGGCTCTTCTTCTCTGAGTGCTCGGCCTCGCTGGGGCCTACCCAGGTCTTGTGATAGTCTTCTACCTTGATGGCCTGGTCGGCCATCCTCCTGGCGGCATCCAAGCTCAGGCCTCCGCACTTGATGAGCTCATTTTTTAAGTCTCCCCTGGGAGGCCCTTCATCGCCGAAGGCCGCCGATTCGGGATTAATTTCTCGAATCTGCTGGACCTTTCCATCGAACCTCTTCACATAGCTTCGTAGAGACTCGCCCCCCTCCTGTTTGATAGTTAGGAGGTCCGATGTCTCCACGGCCCTTCTCTTGTTGCAAGAGTACTGGGCTAGAAAGGCGTCTCTTAGGTCGGCGTAATAGTATACCGAGCCGTCGGGAAGCCCCTTGTACCAACTTTGAGCCATCCCATGCAAAGTTGTTGGGAAGACTCGGCACCAGACCTCATCGGGCTGCTCCCATACCGACATGTAAGACTCGAAAGTCTCAGCGTGGTCGGTGGATCACTATCTCCTTTGTATGATAGGGGTGGCAACTTGAGCTTAGTTGGCACCGGACTTCTAGGACGTAGGCGTTGAGGGGTCGTCGACCACGTGTCGAACGACACGCGGCGATCGGCTCCTCGCATTCCTAATCCGGCTCCTCTCCTCGTAGCGGGAAGGACTCCTTCTTCGACTCGGACTTCTTCTCCAACTCTGCCGAGTCGGACTCCTCCGCTCCTTTGGGGTAAGCCTCGTTCGTCTTTGGACGCCGTCCTCCCATGAGCGCGGAAGGACTTAGGTCTACCACGCCCACTTTGGGCTCCCCGGTGACTTGGTGGGTCGCTTCTCCTAGTGCTCCGTTCAAATTTCTCGAGTCACATTTTGGGCCCTGGTCTCTGGGCGGTTTCCGCCGCTCTTGTCGGCGTGACAAAGTGTGAGCGGCGTATTACTAATTAGGTCCAGGACCATTTTCGCTTTTGCTATGTCAACCACATGTCCCATGATGGTGACCTGTTGGTTGCGGTGCGTGTCCGGTATTATTGGCATCCCGAACTCCGGTTGGATTACTCCGCCGGTGGAGGGCTGCACGACTCCAGAATTGTTGAAGGTATCATCCTGGTAGAATGGGGTTTCGTCGGTCACGACTGCGTCTTGTTGTTTCGACATCTTCTTAGCTTTTTGGGTGGGTTTTTTGTGTTGTTTATTTTTTGTTTTGGGAATGAATGTGACTAGCTTCTAGTGTCTATTCCCACAGACGGCGCCAATTGTTCCGGGTGTAATTCCAGAGCAGATATTCGTTACCACCCGTTGCTTGTAGAATGATGTCCTTGGTTGAATCCTTCTTGTCTTTATCGTTCCTCTCGGCCTTTCCTGCAACAATGAACGAACTGAGGGCTTGGCTTTGTGCCAAGCGTACTCACTCCGACGCTCAAGTCAGTAACTTAGGGGATAAGTTGTTCCTTGGCTAAATGTATATTGTAGAGAGAGAGGGAAGATTATACCAGATGAATAGTGTTTCTTAGGTTAAGTTGTGGATCCTTTCCTTAATGAAGGTTGAGGAGTATTTATAGACCTTCACCATTTGTCACGTAGTGGCCAAGTGGCTAGCAGGTGGAAAGACTGATCTACCCCTCGGCCGAGGGACCTATGGCGGGCCGGCGGGCCCTGTTGACTCACCGCCGAGGGGTCTTGGATGTGAGTACGCGGGTATGTGTCCCGGCTGGCAGGTTGCCATGCCGAGACCAGTGACAGCCGATGGGTCATCGGCTAGGCTGCATAAGTCGTTGACTTGCTGTGGATATCTTTGACCTTGCTCAATATGTTGACTTGGTCAGCGGTGCAGAATATGCCCCATCACCATTCCATTCCGACTTGTTGAACCAAACGACCCCTAAATGGATTGGTCCTCTAATGTTGGTTCAGAAACGCAAATGATGTCTCTCATCACTCGGAAGGAGAGTGGTGGAGGGATGGAAGGGGAATGGAATGGGCATCATATCATATGTTGTCCATTTGAGATTAAGATTTAGCTACGTTTAGGTAGATAGATGGTGTAGATAAGTATCAGAATTTGAAACGGTGCTTAGAAGCTTTCTACAGAACCTCTTTCAAGAGGAAAAAAAATCGGAAAATCATAAAATTGTCATAGGAGAATCAAGAGAAAACGACCCTTGGCATTTTTAGTAGCTCGCAAGTTTACACAACTTGCGAGCTTTCTCCATTTATTTTACGGAATAAGTCACAAAACGACCCTATTAGCTTCCAACGAGATTAAGTCGGTAAGACCTCGTAGACACTATCAAACCCTAACCTTTAAAATGGAATCAAGAGATCCCCGAAAGTTGTATATCATAATCTTTCAGCACTAAAATAAATTTTTTGTTCCTCTTTTCTTGTTATTGCAGGTTTAAATTTTTATGGTTTACAAATTGGCACGTCCAGGGGCAACAATTTTCGCTCTTCATCTCCGTCCTCCAAAGATCAAGTTTAGTAGCAAGTTTGGAGACAAAGTTGCGGCCGACGTCAAAGCACCATTCTCAAGGGGGCATTTGTAGACACTAAACTTTCATATTTTATAGCATCTATTTAATATAGGGTATTTCTAGTATTAGGAGATAATTATCAAAAAATATTGTGATAATATCTTAAGATACTATAGAATATTTATTTTATGTCTTACCCTCTAAGTTATTAGACTATAAATACATACCTCCTTTTTAGGGTTTGAAAAGACCAGCTGAATTAGTCAAACGACCCCGTCTTCCTACTATCAAATTGTAGGTAAACTGGAATAAGTCACAAAATGATGAACTCATCACCTCCCTACGAGATTAGGTCGATAAGACCCTCGCAGCACTATCAAAACCCTAGATCCCTTAGAGATGGAATCAAGAGATCCACGAAAGTTGCAACCCTCAATCTTTCAATAATAAAATTGTTGTTTTCCATATTGTTTTCTTTCATCTTTATTATAATCACAGGTACGAATTTTTATGGTTTACAAATGGTAGTAATTGATATCGATTTGTCGCGGTTATTTGTATATTTTTTTTTCCATGTCTAGCTCGTTCATTTGTTTGGATTTTTCATATTAGATTTATATTTTTATACATTTATTATTGTCCACTTGTGAACCATTAACAATCACTGCAAATAGTCATCTTTTTTTTTTTTTATGTCTTTGTGTAAAAAGCAAAAAAAAAAAAAAAAATTGATTGAAGCAGAGAGAGTTTACTCTACAGGCTACAACATGCTCCTTGAAAATAACAATAATAAAAGATGGCAGTGGGTCCAAGACCTGACCCAGATTCATCAGGTCGGTCCAAAATAAATCGGGGTTGGATCTTATTTTTTCAAACCCAATGAATATAAGTCGGGTATGGGTCCTCAAAAAATAATCTGCGTCCGGATCTGGGTCTGTGGACACTTGATTCAAAAAATAATAAAATTCCAAAACCAAATCCCTCAAAAAAAAAAAAAAAATTCCAAAACCAAAACTAAGTACTCTACGAAGAAACTCGTCTTTGTCCTCCCCCATTTCTTAAAACCCACAAACTAACCTTCTTACAAGGCCATTACTCCAAGGCTTCACCCCTTCCCCTCTAACAACGACCATCCCTTGACTAGAGGCGGCGACCAATGTACACCATTCCACCACAATCGTGGTCATCGAACACCATTAACTATATATATATATATATATATATATATATATATATATATATAGTACGGAGTGGCCAAAATAACCAATCACGATATATTTACACATTTCAACAAACCATTATTATTTATCAAGGTCGAATTTACGTTCATCTAATTTATTCATTTGCTGTTATGGTAATCGATTTGATGAGGAATACCCTATAACAACGTGGCCTGTGACTCTGTGAGTTTAACAATAATAGAACATGCGAGGGTATATGAGCAAGTTAACCTAGTTCAGCTAAATTAGTAACCCACATCGGGATATCAAAACATATGGCCTAGGCTTGTGATTTCCATTGCACTTAGGAAATGCACACGCCTAAGATCTCCCTAATGTGGGAGAGTCTATGTCATAATTTGTTATAATGGGGGCCTGCGTTCGCGCGGCCCCTGCCCAATTCAATAACAACCATTGTTGGTCTTTCCTTTTGAATGGTGCTTCTAGCTATCGAATTCGGGCTGTTTTTTGGCTTCACTGATTATAGATATGGTTATTTCATGGGAAAAGCTAGTGTTGACGGCAAGGTAGTTTCCCATTTCGGTAACTATACTGTATCAGCTGGTCCTGTAAGCAGCCACATGATCCAATCATATCATGACCTTAAGATGAAGCAAAATGCCATAGAACAGCTGGTCCTGTAAGCACAGCCATAACGGATGGAGAAAGTGACTGACATAAATTGTGAGGTTCGTAAATGTTTGCGAGCGAAGAAAGTGATTTACATAAATTGTGGTTGAATTCGTAAATGTTTGAAAGCGCTGCATAAGCGAGACCCTTGGTTTATGTTTATGTTACATTATATGAGTATATCACAATTCAAGAATTTGTACCGAGGGATCATATTGTATTTTCGCTTTTCTTGGCTTTTACATGAAGAACGAACCTCTAAATGAAAACTAAGTAGATGAAGAACACAAATACACAATACAATGACGAAAAAACATAACTAGTGATGAAATCTAGTGTAAAGTATCAAATAAACTATTTGGAGTAAAAAAATTATTATACGAAAAAATTAATTTAATTAGAGTTTTTATTAATAGATATAAAATTACATACCTACTCTTAATACTTTGGCGTAAAAACGAAAATGTAAATTTAAGTTTTTTATTTTTATTTTTCTTTAATAATGGTGGCGTCGAAATTCGGTGTTACCGGGTTGTTAAGATTAGGGAAGGGAGAGAATTGTATAAAGGAATTGTATTATTGAATAGTTGTAGGTCGTCTTACATAAGATATGGTGAGAGCTATTTATAATAGCTCACATCTTAATTAACCATAACCCTAATTACGCAAACCCTAATGGGCCTAATATATTAGGCCCATTAGGGTTTGCGTAATTAGGGTTATGGTTAATTAAGATGTGAGCTATTATAAATAGCTCTCACCATATCTTATGTAAGACGACCTACAACTATTCAATAATACAATTCCTTTATACAATTCTCTCCCTTCCCTAATCTTAACATGGTATCAGAGCCTCTCTCCTGAGAGGACTCTAAAATCGCTTCCGTCGTCTTGCCGGTGGGCGAAAATTCATGACGCTCACCGGTGGGATTTACGATAGTTTTTACTGATTAAAAAAAAAAAAATCAATTCCTTCTTTTTTTTTTTTACGAAGTATTCATCATGTTTGGTTGAATGATCTCAAAGCCATATTCATCCATTGTGGTTCATGCCGTAGTTTTCCATTTGCATTGGCCTTTTCATAAATAAGCCTTCTGATGAGACGCCGCATACGGCCAACAATTCTTCTCTCTTTGAAATTTGATTTATCGTCTTCGCTTCGTTCAAGGTTGTACAAAAATTGACTGGCGAGTTACGCAATTATAATCACCATCATGGTGGTCCAAATTTGTTTGGAGTTCGAAAAACTTAGCGTTCTCCAAATCTTGAAATTAACGGATAATTTTCCGTTCTAATGATATTTGTCAGGTTCGATTAGGGTTCCTGCAAATTAACTCATATTTTCGACAAGTCCGAAAAAATTAACGTTCTTGTTCGAAGAAATTTTACCAACCTTGCGAAGACGGAGATGGATAATGAAGACGAAGAAGTCGATGAAGATTGATTTTTCTTATTTTGATTTTATTGTAATTCTCCAATCGTAAAGTTCGTACTACGTACTGCCTTTACGATTGCGGGAGGGTATTAGGCCCATTAGGGTTTGCGTAATTAGGGTTATGGTTAATTAAGATGTGAGCTATTATAAATAGCTCTCACCATATCTTATGTAAGACGACCTACAACTATTCAATAATACAATTCCTTTATACAATTCTCTCCCTTCCCTAATCTTAACACGGGTGGCGCCATATCACCATCCTTGTCTTAATTCAGGTTGAGTACAGATCGAATCACGTATATACCACATCATGTGAGTTATATGTCATAATTCTATTGAGTTGGGTGTTGATTAATTGAGTTAAAATTCATTTTTATAAACGGAAAAATAAAAACTAACAAAATTCAAGCATTAATATGTAGTATATATGTTATTGACTTTGTCCAAGTGAATACATATTAACGTGTAATTAATTCAATCACGGCAACTAATCAAACAACCCTAGTAATTTCCAAAAAAAATCTACTGATTTACTTACCTAGTTGCTTTAGGACTTCCTTATTGTTGTCGGTAACGAGAACTCCTCGCCCAAGTAACAAAGCACAAATATATAAACATAATCTTTCACTTAAAAACAATTGCAAATTATATATACATAAACAACACTAAAATCCGAGAATTTCATCAAAATCGTCATGGATAAAGTGAAAGAAAAAGACAACCTAAACATGAATAATAATAATAATAATACTAAGAGATTAATGAAGCTCAAAGATAATGAAGATACTAAGGTGCAATTATCGTACGCTCAACGATTGGAGAATTCAACCCGAAAGATGCAAGAAAGGTACAATCAAGCTAAAGATAGCCGGCAAAAGATATGCGTGATCGGGTTAAGTGATGCGCCTAACCCACGTGGTCGTGGTGAGACTATGGTCAAGAAGGTATTACCTAATGGTGTTAGAAAGCCACTGATGTCTAACGTAAAGCGTACCTCAAGTTGTGTCAAAGATGGAGGCGTAAGAAGAAATTATCAAGGGTATGGCGGCATCAAGAGTAACAAATCTAACAATAATGGAACTTTTGTGTTGTCGAAGAAACGGGATGAACTGAATGAAAAGAGGAGATTGAATGAGGTATACAAATTGTCCTATGCTGAAAGGGCAGAGATGGTGAAGAGGAAGTTGCAACAAGGCTATGATCAATGCGAAGATGAAAGCCGTAAGAAGACGTGTTTCATTTGTTAGATGGAAGCTCTGAAATTTGGTCGCTAATTGGCTTTAGCGACTAATTTATGAACATTAGCGACTAACTGAGTTGGTCGCTAACTAGCCTTTTCCTTGTAGTGTGTTAATTGATCAATATCTTAACTATGCTTGAAATAGTTTTTTACAACGAATAAGGGATATTAAAGAGGACAAAAATGTGTATACCTCATTGATAAAGAAACATAGTTCAAGGGGAGTAAGATAGATATAGGATATTAATCCCACATTGACGAAGAAACATAGATCAAGGTAAGATCTAAGTATAAACTAGTATTCTTCAACTCTAATAAATCCACGCAGCCATCCATTGAGCACATAGCGAACTATTCTTTCGTCTTTTACTAAAGAATACCGTGTGCTCGTTGCTTATAAGTGGCATAAGTGGCATACGTTTATTTTTAGAGGGAGCTCCTCCAATGGAGCATCCAGCAATTAAGTGCAATTTGGAGGAAATGTCAATTGTCACACAATCAATTAACGAAACAAAAGTAGAACTGTAGAATTGTATTTCTTTGACAATAATTCTTCTGCATTATTATAAGGTTGCAATCAACATATTTAGAAGCCTAAGATTGCAACAAATGACCCTAATCCTATCAGTATGACGACAAGAATGATACCTCTTCTTAGCGGTATAAGGGATACAATACAATAGCGAGTTTTTAAATCGCCATTTTAGTTTTATTATTGAATATTATACTCCTCACTACTAATTTTGGGAACAATAGGACTTCTTACGTCTCTCATTCATGTGATATTAACCTTGCTTCTCCCACACGCAATAATTAGCTCCATAGGTAGCAACTTTGAAGTTTGATGGAATGAGATTGCCGAGGTCATTTCTGGTTCCGAGTTTGACTATAATCCTTCCACCGATTGACATCACTTGCTTCTGTTATACCATTTTTCGTCCTTACTGAATTCAATTGTATAATTTCTTCTTTCAAACCCCACTCGAAGAAATGATCATAGAAATGCCATAAGGAAACAATTTGAGTGAATCCAGTATCATGGTTATCAATAAAGGTTACTGCATTTCTAAGCATAATCCTAATAAGCCCACTAGGCCTAGAGCTGGACTTGGGCCGGGCCGGGTTGGAGGGGGGACAACCCGAGCCCACACCACGGGTTGTGAGGGTACGGGTTGTACACGGGCCGGGCTTGTTTATGCTGGCCCTGATTCGGCCCGATTTATGTACCGGGTTCGCGGGCTGGGCGGGCCTGACACGTTTTTTTTCTTTTTTTTTAAATATGTTAAAGTTTTGTAACTTGTAGTTTGTAAATTTGTCGTATTAGTTGTAAATTTGTAATATTGTTATTTGTAAATTAGCGGTATTATTTTTTTTTAAGTTAAAATAATTTAGTGATAAAATTAGGGGGGGGGGGGGGGCTTGATCAAAATTAATGTAACTCTTTAAAATGATATTAAATATTTTTAATTATTTTTCAAATTACGTTAATTAGGATGCCTACGTATCTCGAAAGAATCAAAGCCCACATAGTTCTTCACTTACCTTACTTACCTTTATGGCGAATTGGTGGTGTTGGGCGGTGATCAATAATCTTCGTCGGTACGGTGTTGTCGGGACTTTCGGGAACGGAAGAAGCATCGGTTGTCAATAATTCATCCGTATCACTATCCTCTTTGTCATCCTTTTCTCCTTGATGTCTTATTTCCGCTTGATCCCAATCTTTTTTGCACACACACATTTTGACGGTTTTTGGATCCAAGCTTGATCTTTTTTCATCTAGAACCCTTCTACCCGCACTAAAAGCAAACTCGGACGCAATGGTAGAAGCGGGTACTACTAGTACATCCCTAAAAAAATTGGATAATACGGGAAATTGGGCGGTCTGGTTTTTCCACCATGTTAGAGTGTCGGAATGTCCCCCCCCCCCCACCCCCCCACCGGATTGATGGTCAAAACTTAAATATTCGCTTATAGTATAAGACTATAAGAGGTGGAAGTTGTTGTAGAAGAGGAAGTAGATGAGTATTTATTTTTAAAAATTTTGTTAGCAATTGGGTGATCAAGAGTAGTGTTCGTCGGCATTTTAGACTTCTTAGAACTAGGTTCACATTCCCCCGCAAGTTCATTTTCATAAATAACATATAATTGATGCACAATTGTTAAAGCATAATCAACATCGACTTGGGTATCATATGTATAACCTAAAGTTGTGTAATAAAAATCAAGCATGTGTTTTAAACCACTTGCTTTAACACATGGATCAAATATCAAACCAATACAATAAATAGTGAGAAATGTAGTAAAATATTCTAACCATTTTGTCCTCATTTTCGAAACAACCGGTATTAAGCATGGTACGATTTCACATTGTTTCATAGCATCAACAATTGAGCAACATTGCAAAATAACACAATGAACATTAGGAATATAAACTTGTGAAAAAACTTTTGTAGCATCTTTAAAAGCTTTTAACAATTCACATACATATTGGGCAAGTACCCACATAGATGGATTAATTAAGTTGACATCGTCTTTATTACCCTCATGTTCATTATACAAAGGTGTGATAACATCTTTATATCTAATAGTATTCTTAAGCATTTTATAAGTTGAATTCCATCTTGTTGATGAATCTAATGACCATTTTTTAGACCTTAAACCCAAACGTTGACACAATTCAACATATTCACGTCTAAAATTCATGCCATCTCTAATCCATTTAATTACACATCTAATTGGGTTTAACAATTTAAATAATTCATGAATACCTTCTTGGGCGGACAAATTAATAATGTGAGCACAACATCTAATAGAAACAATAATTAATACCTTCTTGGGCCGATAAATTAAACTCGGTAATTGTGTTTTTAATACGAGTGAATATATTTTTACCGGTGTGTCTTTCTTCCATTAAATCAAAAGCAATTATACGTTTTTCTAATTTAAAGTTATTACCAATCCAATGTACGGTAATACATAAATAAGGTTCACCTTGTCTAGATGTCCAACAATCACTTGTTAAGCAAACACGATTATCATATGATGCAAAAAAAACTTTCAATTCATTTCTAGCTAAGTCATATTGAGATTTAGTACGTTTTTTTTAATGTTTTTCTTGACATTTTATAATAAAGAGGTTGTAAAGACAATTTAACAAATTCTTCTAATTCAACACTATCACCATAAGTAAAAAGTTTCTCGGTCATACAAACATATTTAGCCATGTTATCAACCATAGTGTTTCGATTATAAAAGAACGGTTTACCTCCACCGGGCATCGAAGATGCATAGCCACTAATTGTTGGTTGTTTTACCTTTCCTCCACCGGATTTGTGATTAGTGGCATTTAACTCATGCTTATCCAAGTGACGGGTCAAGGTACCCGTTTCAGTTCCCTTCTTCCATTGATAAGGGATGACTACCATCCCCCACCAATGGACAAACTTTACAAGAGCATATGAAATACACTTCTTTGCCTTGTACTTGACCTTCATGAGGCACTTTCTCAAAGTGCGTCCAAACCCAAGAAATATAGTCTTGTCTTCCTCCTTTTTTCTTGGTAGTAGACGAATCTGAACCAACAAAAGTTTGCGATTCTTGTGTATTTGAAAGGCAACCAACTAATAAACATAACAAACAAAATTAATTAGTAATATAATCAAGGCAATTAATAAATTAAAATTAATTACAATATAAATATAAAGAAATTGAGATTAGAGAATTAGAGAGAAACAATAATTGCTTTGATTATATTTTTAGTTAATAATATAATCAAAGTAATTAATAATAACATGAAATGATAAAAATAATTAATAATTAATAGTAAAAATTATTTACCATCACCAAACATTCTTTCCATCTCCTCTACACCGACTTCTTCGGGGATATCAATGTTGATATTATTAGACATTATGATAGAATTAGTGAGAATTTGAAAGATTAAGATAGATTAAGAGAGAATTAGAATTTTAAATTATAATTTATAACTTCACAACTTGAAATAACTTGATTATTTGAAATTAATTTGAAGATTAAGAAGATGATTAATTGATTACTAGAGAATAGATTGGAGAAAATTGTGTGAATATTTAGCTTGAATGAAGTGAGTATTTATAGAACTAATTAGGGGGGAAAATACAAAATAATTTGAATTTAAATGTAATTAAAAAAAAGTACAAACTTGGGGATTGAACCCAACGGTCAACCCATCGGGCCAGGCGGGCCAACCGGGTTGTGCGGGTTGGGGAGGAGGCTGGGTTATGGAGTACGGAGTACAGAACCCGAGACCGGTCCGGGGTTTTCTGCGGGCTGGGAACCGGGCTTGGCGAGTTGGGAATAATGTAACCCGATGATGCGGGCCGGGCTGGTGCGGGCCAGCCCATGCTGGACTCCAGCTCTAACTAGGCCTACCGTTTGCGTCTTTTAATCTCCACAATTCTTCTTTAACGACTGTTTGAAGAATACCTTTAGTAGTGATATCAAAGGCATTAATAACGCCCCCACCCGCGGCTTGGACCCACCCGGCTAATTCATTCCTAGGCCCGTCTTGGTTGTAGTCGGGCTTACCATCTAGATCATAGTGTATAGCCGAGTCCCATAGTTCTCCAACGGCAAAATTAGGTGAAGTTTGTTGCATGTAAAGTTTGGTAATACTGGGTGAATATCCCTTGACGAAATCAAATCTCCATCCATTGTCGAATCCAATTTCGGTCTTTAACCAATTCATCCAAACAATTAGCTTTTTCTGGACTCTCGGGTTTAGGTGATCGATGTCTGGAGCCGTACCATACCCAGCTCCAGTGTCTAAATTTCTATTACCATCCGAGTATTGGGTGTCGTCCCTACATATGGCCCATGGACCCCAATCTAGACGATCATCGGGCGTGTCTCCTTCAAAAATGCAATAGATACCTCTTCCTTCTTGCTTGTTAGCACATCGATTGTTTATTACGATCAGCTACCGATTTGATCCCTTTTTGATGTAAGGAGTTGATCAAGTTCTTCAATTCGGTCTCATGACAATACCTTGAGCCATCAAGATCATATAACCTAATGGGAAAATATCCTGAAATTTAAGACAAATATGAGTTAGTTTTAGTTAAAAGCAAATGGCTTGAGTGCAATTCCCTAATAACATAAAAACGAATCATCTTGGAAAATATTTGTCAATGAAAGTAAGTAAATAATACTCCCTCCGTCCCAAACTCTCAATTATTTGTTTGCCTTTAATTAAAATACTTCTCACAAGAACACAAAAAAAAAGACAAACAAATAATTGGAATAAAGGGAGTATAAATGTTTTAACGATTCATTTTCATTTGTCAATAATGAAAGTAGATCAAGGGTAACTACAGTGTTGTGCGAAAGCGTGAATACCTTGTGTTGGGCCTCTGCTGCATCTGTGTCCACAACCCATAATAGTACGATATTGTCCGCTTTGGGCCAAGCCCTCACGAATTTACTCTTGGACTCTTTCCCAAAAGGCCTCGTACTATTATATTTTCTGGACACTTATAAAGATGATCTTCCATCTTTATTCTACCGATGTGGGACAAGGGTTTGCACCCTAACAATCCTCCCCTCAAACCAAGGACCATCATCTTGACTCGGACATTGACCTCCATGGAGAACTCCCCCACTTTGGGGCCCCAACTTCTAGACACCCGAAACATCACAAGTCTTGATAACCTCCCCTTAGCCGACACACCATGCTACCACGAGCCATGTCTTGCACCACATGTCACCGCCTGGTCAAGTGAGTGCCCCCACATGCTCCTGAGCCTGCATGTCCATGTGCCCTTCTTGGGGATTTGCTACACATGCATATCGAACAATCCTAGAACACAAACGGTCTCTGGCATCCAACCTGGAAAGGACCCACCAAACATGTGACACCCAACCTGATAAAGGTCCACCTAATCAACAGTTCTAGTACACAAATGGTCTTTCTGTTCCACAAGACCTATGACGCCTTTCATCCATTTAGCCCTGGACCGGGCTTGCTCAAGGACTCACTCCGAGCTAGGAGTTCCATGCCTTACCGTGTACAACTTCAAGTCTTGGGCCTGCTGATGAATCCCCGTGTCTAGCCCAAGTCAAACTTTGGGCTCTGATACCACTTGTTGTGCGGAAGCGTGAATACCTTGTGTTGGGCCTCTGCTGCATCTGTGTCCACAACCCATAATAGTACGATATTGTCCGCTTTGGGCCAAGCCCTCACGAATTTACTCTTGGACTCCTTCCCAAAAGGACCCACCAAACATGTGACACCCAACCTGATAAAGGTCCACCTAATCAACAGTTCTAGTACACAAATGGTCTTTCTGTTCCACAAGACCTATGACGCCTTTCATCCATTTAGCTCTGGACCGGGCTTGCTCAAGGACTCACTCCGAGCTAGGAGTTCCATGCCTTACAGTGTACAACTTCAAGTCTTGGGCCTGCTGATGAATCCCCGTGTCTAGCCCAAGTCAAACTTTGGACTCTGATACCACTTGTTGTGCGGAAGCGTGAATACCTTGTGTTGGGCCTCTGCTGCATCTGTGTCCACAACCCATAATAGTACGATATTGTCCGCTTTGGGCCAAGCCCTCACGAATTTACTCTTGGACTCCTTCCCAAAAGGCCTCATACTATTATATTTTCTGGACACTTATAAAGATGATCTTCCATCTTTATTCTACCGATGTGGGACAAGGGTTTGCACCCTAACATCCAGCTCTAGCCAAATCATCAACCGAGTTCACCAAAGAATTGTATAGGCCTCCTTGAGTCCTTGTGTATGGAATGACCCCCAATTGAATCCCTACACATTACAATACAGAATTAATATAACTATTTCCTCAACCAAAAAAAGTAATTAATATAGCTAACCCAACATATTGATTAAAATAATAGAGATTTTTTTGATTTTTTTTCGAGTCTACTTTATAAATTACTCCCTTAATTAGTCTCACCTTGTTTAGCTTTGATTAAAATATACTACTTACAACGAATAAAAAAGTAAATGAATGATTGGGAAGGATGGAGTTGTAACTAGTTCATTCCTCTAGTTTCGAAGCTCATTTCACCAATGCAAATACTAACAGAAGTTGAAGAGTTTATTACCTGAAATAACAATGTTAGAACACACTTGGTTGATGATGTCAAGTCTCCTTGTTATTTGATTGTTTGTTCTTAGTTACAAATGTTTAGTGATTGAAGCAATCAAATGGACTCTCAAGGAGGTATAACATAATCAAGATGAAGGCAACAAGAAGTTAAGACAATGATATGATCCTAGCCTTAGTCGAAAATTGTAAGAGTAAATGTAACATTCTCATTTTCGTCAAGTGGCTGCAAAACCATACAACAGTGTGTGCACTCTGCTGTGGTTTCTGATACTACCGTATGGAGGAATGTTTATACGAAAATAACATGAGTTTGTTCCATGATTCTCATGTTTAAGTCTTAATCGTGATCTCCATGTTCATTAAGTGAATCCTTGAAATTCAAAGACTCTGTAAACATGTGAGGTAGAACATATAAACTCTTGAAGCGGATTCGCTTTAAGTTTGAGTGTAATCGGGGTAGATTGGCGAGTTATTTTCATTGTAAGGGTTTAGTTATTTGAGTAAATTTCTAAACAAGCAATAAAATAACGGTTGGACGTAGGCCTCGGAGTAGAGGTTGAATCAATTTTTTAAATGTTGTTTGTTTGCTCATTTACTCTTACGTTCTTTCACTTTGCTATTTTTCATTCATACTTATTTAAGTTATGTATCACAATCAGCTATACTGTGACATAAAACGGTTGTATCATCTTGTGAACTTACATTTTATTAAGTTTTTCAAGATTTGTGCTTTAAGGTTCTTTACTTAAGTTATCAATTAACCAAGTTAAGAATAAATTTTAAAAAAGATATACCTAATTCACCCTCTTCCCCTCTTAGATGTTTATCGTTCCTAACTCTTTAAACAATGTTAGCGTGACCAAGGCAAAAAGAAGAGAGAATAAGATGGTAAAGAAGCAAAAAAGATTAGTGAACCTATAGAACTCTTCATCTTCGAACTCCATGAATGGAACGGAAGAAGAAGAAAGATAATGAATAAAATGAATGAAGAATTAGAAAACGAAAGAAGGGTTTGTATAGATGAAAAAAATGCATACATGGCAAAAAGGATCGAAAAATGTCATGTATTTCGAGTAAACGGAAGTTAGGTCGATAAGGTTTTTGAACTTGACGATTATTTGATCACAAATTGTAACTATTGATTTAAAAGAGTAAATATATTAGATGACCCATGCATAGAGGCGATTCTAGGATTCAGTAGACGGTGGTGTGAAAAATTAACGAAATTATGGAAGTTGCAGAAATATGTTTATATAATGAGAAAACTAGTTCTAACATAATAATTTCTTGTGTGATTGGGAAAAACAGTCTAAGGTGGAGACTGGCCTCCGATCCTCAACCCAGGCAAACCCGGGGAGTCGTATCATGTCGTCATCCTCTGACTCCCAATCGGGTTGCCTTCCCAGGTCTCGCCGGTGTTGCCTGTAGGCCGGCACCTTCGAAACCAGCTCCTTAAACGGAATCTGTTCCAGACTACGCAATACGCGATTGAAGCGAAAGTGTTCCTGCACCTGAGCCGCCAACGCCGCGCTTCAACCCTCGGAATTTCATGGTTTTATAATAGGGCGAGAAGGCTGTTGCGAGCGAAATGCCCTTGTTAATTTTTTGTTCGAGTTCCAAAGGCCTACTCCGGAAAATAATAAGAATGAAAAGGTCGTCTTATTCAAAAACCCAATTATGACATTCCTTCTCTCCCACTTCACACCTCGGAATGCCCAAAAGTTCTTTCTTCCCCTTATACGAATTGAGCCGTTGTGGGACAAGGCAGTTAGAACCCGACCAGCTCAGGGCGCTCGGCCGGTGCTCCTTTCTCAAACCGGCAACTAAGTCAGTCGCGGCTGTTCTCTTGTTCTGAGGTCCCACTTTATGTTAACCGGTCTTTCCTGGTTAGTGGTGCTCTTTCTATGCCTTATGATACGCCGGCTTCGCCTTTGTCTTCGAGTGCCTCCTTCTTTTGTTTGAAGGAAATAGCCCTAGAAATAGAAGAGGAATTCCTCTGATTGCGCAAAAGACACGCGCTTGCTTGGGAAGATACTTAGGCTTACTCTCTTTCCTTGTTGAACTATCTCTCTCTTGTTATGTGCCTCTTTGTTGGACCGCCGGTGCGAACACAGTGGTCTCTGACCAGGACCAGGAAGCTCTTAGAATTTGGATCCGGATAAGATCACACCGGAAGGGAAAACAAGAGCCGGGAAGTTGAAAATGCAGTTGAAGAGGCAACGACTTTAGCCGATGGAACGAGCGAAAGATATGTAGCGAGTAGGATGCAAGGTAAGCCGAAACTGCAGCATCAGAGTTTACAGCTGAAGCTCCACTGACTACACAGGAATCGCCAGCATCACGAGCACCATCTGCAGGCTAATAAGTGCACTCGGTCATCCGCCCATGAAGGGTGAGGCAGCACCTCCTTCAGGCGCCTGTCTCCTCAAGAGGAATGGAGATACTTTCCCTGAAGAATAAGAAGAGGAATGCGCGGCAGATGTCTCGTTTTGCGTCTTAGTGCAACCTGGTTTTAGCATTAAAATGCAATAGCCGTATCTCGGACAGGGTAACAATCTAAAAGGAGCGAGAAAAGAGGGGTTGATCCCTCGAAAGGGACGAGCGAAAGAGATTATTTTTCAACACAAATGGTAAAAAAAACATTGAATAGAAAATGTTCACTAGAAGTATTGGACCCATGACCTTGAACAAGAAAAATCTACACACAACCACTAGACAAACATAATTAATATGTCTCTTAATTACACAAAATTATACTTATTTTTAACAAAAGGGGTGCGGGTGCATCCCTGCACCTATCACAGTAGTCACCACCCTACCCTATTTCAACACTTGCTATGTTGCATATGAATTATACAAAGTGTTGGAAGTCATACAGTCAACCATTCGTCAATCATATAACGATGAATTTTAAGAAGTACTTCCTCGGTCTCGGTCAATTATTATCCTTTGATTTTGACATAAAGACCGAGGAAATAGGAGGGGGTCAATTACTAAATGATAAATGGACCAAATTATGTGTGAATGATCAAATTGCTTATCAAGTTCATTTTTAAAACAGAAAGAACATCAATTGGCTGAGACATTCAAAATAAAATAGGACAACAAATGATCGAGATAGAGGGAGTATAAATGTATAATATTTGTAACGTGAAGTTATGAACTATTAACTTAAAAGATATCACACATTTTCATTGGTTCTGACTGTTTGCAAGTCCTTGCTTAAATTATGGATATCAACCCGATGAGGTGTTGCTGGCAAGGTTGATGTTGATGGTGATGGTGATTGAGGGTGGAGATGGGTGGTGACTGGTAAGTATATGTAATTGGAGAAGGGTTTCCCAAACCATGGGGGTGGGGAATGGATTTAAATAAATGAGGGGTAAATCTATCCTGAAAAATATGCAAAGAGAGAGAAAAAATGTGGCAAACATATACTATCAAAGGTAATGGACGATCTCATTTTCTTTTCATTTCCCTTTTTAAGAATCCTCTAATCAAACGCCCTGTTTAATATAGCGGTCGAAATGAAAGTTCTCTAAAAAATTTCCCTAATATTGTAGTATTACTGATACAAGCATAGTTAGTACACCAGGGGTATCATGTTCAAATAATGGCGCGCAAGAAATCAATGAGGCTGGACCAGGGGATTCACCAGGGTTAGATAATTTTAAACTCAGTAAGGGAGCATCTGGACAGCTCATCACTTCCCATGTGAGTAATACGTTGGATCCACCTGAGGAATGTGAGGACCACTGATGCAGTACAAGGATTATGGTACCACCTTTTAGTATGAAATGAATTGTGATAGGTGACAGCTCATAGGATCCTATCTCTTAGCTTAGTAATCAAGGCATTCAGCCTATAAGTAGCAATTCTGATGTAGCAGTTTTATGCTTATTTTTGTGAAACCTTTCCCAACTTAATGAAATTTTGAATCTTTTCATTTCGCTATTGAAACCAGGTAGTCATCTTAGAAAAGCTACTGCATTTCTTAGCATTAAAAGCCTTTCAATTTTCTATTATTTGAACAACTTTTGCATTGTTATATTTATCAATCTGTTGCATTTAATTTATCAGGTATCATTTGGCTATCAGAGCTTCTATCCTCTTGACCTGGAAAAATTCTTTCAAGTCAAAATTAGAGAAAATCTCAGAAAAAGCCCCAAGAAAAATCAAAAAATATTCAAACCCTTCTTTTATTATATACACAAAAAATTTAAAAATCTCAAAAAAAACCAACCAGAACGATTTCCCTCATGGCAAATTCAGAACTTGCTGATGTCCAACAACTGAAGACTCAAATGGAGACACTCATTCAGAACATTGCTGCACTGTCACTGCAACCAACAAGGTTTGGGAACAATCTGAACACCATGGTAAGATCCCCAACCATAAAGTTTCCAACTTTTAATGGTGATGATATTGAAAACTGGTTGTTTAAGTGCACACAGTTTTTTTCCGTGACTAAAATTAGTGATGTGCTAAAGGTTACATGTGCTGCTATGCATCTAGAATCTAGAGCCTTAGCATGACATCAAGCTTTTGTTAAGAACAGAAAAAAGGAGACTCCTTTAGAGTGGGAGGAATATAAGCTTGCTATCCAAGCCAGATTTGGTAACCCGTATGAGGATCCCATGTTTGAGCTACTTGTGTTGAGACAGACTGAATCTTTTCAGTCATACCATGATGCATTTGATGTTTTAATTAGTAAGTTTGAATTACAATCTGATTATGCTCTAAGTTGCTTCCTAACTGGCTTAGATGATAAAATTTCTGCTATGGTTCGATTGCTAAGATAGAGAACAATCTCCGAGGCCTATGGATTAGCAAAGTTACAGGAGGCAGCCAATGCCCTTGGTTCAAAATCTAATCCCAGAAACTCCACCTACTCCCCGAGTACCTCCAAACCCCTCTTATTAACCACCCCAAAAAAAATTTCCCAGCCACAAAAATTCTCATCTGAACCCACAAATAAACCTTTCACAACCCCAAACAAATACCCACCTAAATTCAGGCCCTATAATGCTGAAAATGAGGAAAAAAAAAAGCTAAGGGACTCTGTTTTTACTGTGATGAGAAATTTACCCCTCAACACATCTGTAAAAATAAAAGACAGCTGTTTGTCTTAGAAAACGAGGAAGAGGAGATTCATGTTGAAGATGAGAAGAACTCCTCTGAGGAATAAGAGCCTGGGCAGATAACACAGATTTCCATCCAAGCCCTAGCGGGTCAATCCCAATGTCAAACTATGAGGATACCTGGCCAGGTTGGAAGGAAAACCCTAAGCATACTAGTGGACACAGAAAGTTCTCATAACTTCATTGACACTTGAGTGGTTAAGAAACTTAACCTAAACATGGAACCCATACCCAGCTTTAATGTGTCTGTAGCCAATGGGGGAAGGTTACAATGCTCACACTCAATATACGGGGTGAGGTGGAAGATTAGAAACACCGAGTTCAGTGCAGACTTCTTTGCTTTACCTTTGGGGAATTGTGATGCAGTATTAGGGATTCAATGGTTGGAAACCCTGGGGCCAATCACCTGGGATTTTAAACACCTCACCATGCAATTTAATTTTGAGGGAAGGAATCATGTACTCAAGGGGGCACAATCTATGAACCTCAAAGAGCAGAAACAGGTAGACAAAACTATGGAGAATGAGGGAGAGTTCGCTTTGATGCAATTACAGTCAACAAGAGAAGCATAATTCTTTGCTATCTCCCTGACCGGAGAAGGAGATAACTAAGGAGATGTAGAGGAGCTTATAAGAAAATACTATAAAGTCTGTGAGGAACCAAAAGGCCTGCCACCATTTACGGATGGTCATAACCATAAAATAATGCTTAAGGCTGGAGCAGAACCAGTTAACATCAGGCCCTACAGGTATACAATGGTTCAGAAGGATATTATTGAATCCATGACGCAGGAATTGTTGAAGAGCGGGGTAATCAAGCATAGCACAAGTCCATATGCCTCTCCTGTAGTGCTGGTTATGAAGAAGGATGGTTCATGGAGGATGTGTGTGGACTATAGGGCTCTCAACAAACAGACTATCAAAGATAAGTTTTCTATCCTATTGATTGAGGAGCTTCTTGATGAACTCCACGGTTCTCAATATTACACTAAGTTGGATTTAAAGTGAGGTTTTCACCAGATTAAGATGGAGCCTGATGATGCATTTAAAAATGCCTTTAGAACTCATCATGGGCACTTTGAATACCTGGTCATGCCCTTTGGCCTCACCAATGCACCATCAACCTTTCAAAGCTTAATGAACAGAGTGTTTCAGCCCTATTTGAGGAAGTTTGTCCTTGTCTTCTTTGATGCTATCCTGGTATACAGCCTGAATTGGGATAGTCATATGAAACATCTTGAATTGGTCTTACAAACCATGGAACAACATCAGCTTTATGCCAAGCCAAATAAATGCTGCTTTGGTGCTAGAAAACTAGAGTATCTAGGGCTCATTGTATCCAAGGAAGGGGTAGCCACAGAGCCTTCAAAGGTCATATCAGTTTCCAATTGGCCTACACCAAAATCTGTGAAGCAATTAAGAGGCTTCCTAGGCCTAACTGGTTATTATAGGAGGTTTATTAAGGGGTATGGGATTATTAGCAAGCCATTGACTAATCTCCTCAGAAAAGATGCATTTCAATGGAGCCCAGAAGCACAATCAGCCTTTGATAAACTCAAGGCAGCAATGATATCCACCTCTGTGCTCGCACTTCTTAATTTTAGCAAGCCATTTATACTAGAGACAATCAGGAGATGGGATTGGTGCTGTCCTGATGCAAGACAAACATCCCATTGCTTAAATTAGTAAGTCTCTATCCCCCAAACATCAAGCCTTGTCCATATATGAGAAGGAGCTGCTGGCCATTATCCATGCTGTGACCAAATGGCATCAATACTTGGTGGAAAGGAAATTTGTTATAAAGATTGACCATCAAAGACTTAACATTTGATTGAACAACGAATATCCAATCCCTTGCAACATAAATGGCTGGCTAAGTTGCTTGGATATGACTACACCATAGAATATAAAAGAGGAAGAGAAAATATTGCTGCAGATGCCCTGTCCAGAGTTAATAGCTCTGAATTATCTCAATTGTTCCTTAGTTCTATGAGCACAGACCTTTATACATCTCTACAGAAGGCTTGGAAAGAGGACGATCTGCTGGTTGAAATTATTGAGGAACTCAAACAGAATCCCAAGTCTCATAAGCACTTTTCATGGAAGAAGGGCTAGTTAAAGAGGAAGGGAATGTTGTGGTGGGAAATTCTCAGGAATTACAAGATAAATTAATTTCAATAATGCATGATTCTATACAAGGAGGTCATTCTGGGATAGAAGCCACATACCAAAGAATAAAGCAGAAGTTTTATTAGAAGAGTATGAGAAATAAAATACAAGAATATGTCAAGAAATGCCCTACGTGTCAACAATGTAAGTATGATGGGGCAGCAAGCCCAGGAAAACTTCAACCATTACCAGTTCCCACCTCTATTTGGACTGAAGTTAGTATAGACTTCATTGATGGACTTCCAAATTCTAGGAGAATGGACTCTATACTTGTGGTAGTAGACAGGTTGAGCAAAGCAAGTCACTTCATTCCCTTGAAACATCCTTATACTGCTTCTGAGGTGGCTCAGGCTTACTTTGACCATGTTTACAAATTACATGGAATGTAATGTCTGAGCAAATAGTGTCAGATAGAGATCCCATCTTTATCAGCAACTTCTGGCAAGAACTATTTGCTGTACAGGGAGTAGCTCTCAACCTGAGCTCAGCTTACCACCCTCAATCAAATGGACAAACCGAGGTCCTGAACAGATGTCTTAAAAATTACCTGAGATGTTTTTGTCATAAAACACCCCAGGATTGGTGCAAATGGTTGCCTGCAGCTGAATGGTGGTACAATACCTCTTATCACTCCTCATTAAAATGTTCCCCATATGAGGTGTTATATGGCCAACCACCTCATATCCACCTTCCTTACCTCCCTGGTGAAAGCAAGGTGGAGGCATTAGACAGAACACTTCTGGTCAGAGAAGAAGCACTACAAACCATCGGGCTTAATCTGTCAAGGGATCAGAATAAAATGAAGCAGCAGGTAGACAAAAGGAGAAGTGAAAGAGAGTTTGAGGAAAGAGATTGGGTCTATTTGAAACTCCAGCCCTACAAGCAAACATCAATGGCTGGAAGAAGTAACCAAAAACTCTCCAAGAAGTATTATGGTCCCTACCAAATTATGAAGAAGATAGGCCCGATTGCTTACAAATTGGCACTACCTAGCACAGCCAAGATACACCACACATTTCATGTGTCCTTGCTTAAGAAATGTTATGGATCAGGCCCTGATGAAATCACAACTCCAGAAATCAACCCAGAAATCAAGGAACCTGAATTGATCATGGCTAGGAAAACAGTCAAGAGAGGAAGGATATCAGCTATTATGGTACTGGTCAAATGGAGTAATTCTGGAATTGAAGATGCCACTT